>NC_056745.1:883194105-883224105 GCF_019279795.1 Protopterus annectens
CCTATTAAAAAATTAAAGGATATGTGAAGACTTTTTCATGCTGTGTTATTTCTTCTGACTATAGTCATTTCTTCTCCTTCTCATCTGTATCTTTCTTGACTCCGATGTATGTAGCAAGACCAGAAAACGTACTACTGCTCCCTCTCTCTCTGTCTGCCTTCTTTGACTCCTTTTTATCATGAGCTCATCAAAATATTCTGTACTTACCTTTTGCCTGAGAAATATTTTGGATGGCAAGGTTCCTGTCTCATATATAGCTTTATTTGTTTGCCTTTTAAATTATATTTTGGATCAGAATTGCTTGTAGTCTTATATTAGTGTAAACAGTATGGAATGAAAGGTTTACTACAGTATGCATACTGCTCAGTAAGTTTAATGGAAAATTTAGAAAAACACATAGAGAAATAAAAAATATTGCATGTCACTGCACTTTGTAAGCATTTACCATATATGTTAATCTTCTCTCTTGTTATTCAACTTTATTTTCTGATTTTTAGTAAGACTGATTGAATTTTTAACTCCTTCATTGAATTATTTCCCATATTGGAAAATCACTTTTTGGCTACGCAACATTTTTAAGTATTCATAATCTTGTAAAGATTAACTGTCCTTTGGAGAATAATGCAAAAACACTCTTTTAATGATCTGTAACATAGATGCTTTCTTTGGAGACATATCAGTCTCTTCCCACTCGTAGCTGTGCTAATACAGTTCAGACATGATAGTGGCTTATTTTTACTGACCCTACACAAAGAGCTCAATGTGTGTTTAGTCTTAAAAAAGCATGTTTTGAAGCTAAACAAATCCTCACTGTCAATGAGGCTACCTTATAACTTGAATATGTACGACTATAAATATGAATGTTAGATTGAAGGAAACATCCCCTAAAAGGCATATTCTGCTTTCATATTTCTTACATCTGTCAGTGGTTGGTTGGATCCTTAAGTTTCATTTCCTACTTGCATATAAAAGAGTAACTAATTTTCCCTGAAGTGATAATAATGTAGGATACAAGTGACTTTATTTCCAAATTAGAATATTACCTCCCCTTTACTGCATATCCCTTTTACACAAACATCTATAGACTTCCAACTCATTATAGAGTGCATCTCCTTAATTGACATTTTGAGACCCCCATCACTATGTTGACCAGTAAATGTTCCTTTTGTTAAACTGGTTCTGTTCCTATTAACTTGTTTGATTCCTTTCATAATAAAGTCTCCCTTGCCTCCTATTTTAGCCCCCAAGATAGATCCACTCACCTGTTCATGCCATCCATTGTCATTACAAAATTTCTTGTTGATGTCTGTTTCAGTAAACCCACTTTTCCACTATGAGATATGTACATTTTCTTTCTGAAGTATCCTGCTTTTATAGAGGCTGCAACATTTTGGATTCAGGATTCTTCTATTTCCCACATTCCTATTTCATGTATTTATTAATTAGGTAAACCCACTAAGCGTAACTGGCTTTTTTCAGATTTTACCTGAGAGCCCTGTCTAGTCAAATTACTTGATCAGAACTGTACTGTAGGCATGCAGTGAGTGAAGAGGTAGTCCCAGGAAACCTCCACTAGAATCAATTGATGTGTGATCACTCATAAAAGCATTGCTCAATCACAACCTATCAAGGCTGCATTTCCCATACAGTTCACCTGCAAATATCAAAAAAGGTATTTTTATGGGGAAGCTTTGGGGCAAGCTTCTTATACCCCAAACATACATACCATACTGTCATTGTCACACAGCACTGGGGAAAGTAGACACAACCCAGCAATCCCACTGCACCTAAGAAAAGCTAATCTTTTATCTATTCTGACAGGGGATTAGGACCAGTTGTGTTTGAAGATTTAGAACCCATTCAGCTCGTCCTTAATCAGCTGTAGGGAAATTAACCCATGGCTGTAGGAGGAAGCCTGTTCAGCTCATAGTCGTAATCTTTAGTGCTAAGCTACCAGACAGACCTTTAAATTGCTAGATTATTTTAATCAAATATGGGAATCCACATAAAGTAAAGGCTTGCCTGCACTCAAGAACTAAGGAGAAGAAAGATGAGATGTTTTGGTTAGGTCAGTGGTTCTCAACAATTTATTTTTATAAGATCAAAGCACTATAGAGGTCACTAAGTGCCCCTGACACTCAACATACAAGGACTTTTTATTAAATGATTCCCAATGCTGTTACTGGGCTTCTTCCTAATACAGGGCAAAATTTATACTTGCTGTTTTAAGTATAAGGAGCATTCTTAAACAGTTATGCTGGTTAAAGTCTTCCACATGAATTGTTTAATCTATCACCATCATCATCACTACCATAAACATTGTCATTATTGTAATACAGGCCAATATCATAAGTCAATATAAACCCACCAGACATCAAGTTTTAATTTTCTTCCCCTAAAATGCATCCGATTCTACATTAAAGGTCTCAATAGTTTAATTCTTTTTAAAGCAGTTAGGATGCTTATTCCTGCAAGCCACTTATCTGTCAGAAAACCATTTAATAGTACAGTTGTTATGTTTAAAGTTTGTCCAAAGTCTTAGGTTTCCATGAACCCTAAATGATCTAATATCTAAACTCAAATGAAAAATGTGTCATTCCTGACCATATATATAGGAAATCATATATACTGCGGTGGTGGTGCTGCGGTAGCATTGTCGCCTCACAGTTAGACCTTGCCCGTTTGATTCTCAGTTAGAGCGTCTTCTGTGTGGCGACATGCATGAATGGGTGTTCCTTCGTTGAAGGTTGTGCGTTAGGCCCGGCAAGCCAGCACGTCAAAATCTACTGCCAATCATTAGCGGACCGGAGTTCTGCTGTGGCGACCCCTAACCGGGAAAAGCCAAAAGAAACAAACAAACATATCATTCTTAAGTATTCTGCAAGAAAGAGAAAATAAATTTAGAGTCTTTAGTCTTTCGCAGTTAAATAATTTATCAGACTTTCAGTTCATTTGGTCAACTTAACATTCTAAGTTATCCAACAGGTTTGACAAGCAAATTGACTATAATAGCTAAAAGAATAGCAGAGGTTTTGCCAAAACTGATAAATATAGATCAATGTGGTTTTGTAGAAGGGGCAAACATTTGATTCCATTATTAGAACAATGATGATCAAAAGGAAAGCAGAGTATAAGAAAATACCGCTGTTGGTGGGTCTTGATGCAGGGAAAGCATTCAACAGAGTAAGCTAAGATTTTATGACTAGGGCAATGGAAGCATTTGCATTCCCTGTTAAAACAATAAGGTAATTAGGGGGATATATGAGAGATCACAGGCAAAAAGTAAAGTGGGAAGGTTCCTCTCTGATAAACTTGTGTCTGAACAGAGGAACCAGGCAGGGGTGTCCTGTTTCTCCTTTGTTATTTGCATTATATTTAGAACCATTGGCAAAGAAAATAAAGGACTCAGAAATTCAGGGATATATTTGGAATGGTAATCAAGAAAAGTTGGCTTTATTTGCTGACAATATTATTTTTGCATCTGATACAAGGAGAAAAGGACATCTCAGTGCTGTGGAACATTCTGAAAGAGTATCAAGTGTTTTCGAGATACAAAATTAATGCAGACAAGAAAGGCTATGTTTGTAAACTCTGTACACACACACATGAATTGGTTCAGCAATACCCATACTTATGGGAACCATGATAAAATGAAGTATGTAGGAGTATGGGTTGAAAAGGATTCTATTATGGCAGCTACGGATATGTGGGAAAAGACTAAACAAAAGATAATACAAAGACTCTTTATGGATATGGATAGTAAGATATAAGCAGTGAAAATGTTTTAAGTTCCTTTAGTTTTATATACAGGTCAGGCATATTTTTATCAAACAGAGGAAAAGTTGTGGATTGTGATTAATAAAGAGTTGAAGGATTTATCTAGAAAGGGAAGAGGGCAACAGTCATTGAGATAAGCTGATTCTTCCAATTGAACAGGGCTGTTTGGTATTACCTGGTTTGAAGGAACATTTTTGAGTTACACAGTTATGGCTCATATACATAACACAATTGTGGAATAGATGATGATGAAGCAGGAGGAAATTCAAGAAATAAGGAGAGAGAGTGGGATTTTGAAAGCAGATCCTTAAGGAGAATAACAACAGCCATACAGAACTAACCAGTACAAAAGAGCAGCACCAAAGATATTTAAAGAGAAATACAGGCAAAGGAATCCAGACATGCACAACTTTACAATACAGAAAATAAGAAGACAAAGAGGAAAAGTACAAAAGGGGATTAGTAATAGAGACGTTAAAGAAATAGAAACTGAGGTCATGGAGTACTTGCAAAGTGAAGGATTCAGTGTAGAAAATCTAATTCAGAAAGCACCACAACAGGATAGAGTAATTGATATCCAAATTAAGGGGAAATCAGTGGAACAGGAAATAATTGGTCAGGTGCCATATGAAGATAATTTGGAGCCTTCCACAGGAAACCAGTTTAAACATTCACTTGAAGCTAGACACCAAGGGAAGGAACAGGAAAATGTGGAAACTCTGGTGCAGTCAATGTTGAGGAGTGCTAGGCCAGTGAGTTCCCATATGATAGAGCAATGGACGGCACACAATGAAGTTGAAGAGAATGTGCCACAGGAAGATGCTATAGAATATTCTATAGAATGCCCACAGGAATTGGAAAACAAGGGATGTACCCTTAGTTTGGAAGAAAATGAGCTAAGAGAAGAGTTGCTTGATTTAATTGACATAGACAGATATATCAAGATCAATGAAAGAAATAGACTGCAGAAGGTTAATAAAACCCAAAAAGTCAGAATTTTGATAAAACAAATGAACAAGTAATTAGGACTGTTTATAAAGACCCATGTGATATAACAGAAGTAAACAGGATATATTACTGTGCAGCTAAATTAATAACTGATAAAGTTCTACCACAAGAACACTGGATAGTGAGGGAAAGGAAGGGAAGAAATCAATACCATAATGGAAATATCAAATAGAGAAAACTATAAATCAGTTAGGACAAGTGTCACTGTTAGATTATAGAAGAGGGAACAGATCACCAAAAATACTAAGAAAAATAGATGTGATAAAAGCATGCACAGTATTAGAACAGATCAGGGTCTATCATGCACTATTGCAAATAACAAACTAAAAATTTCATCACAGGCAAAAAGACTTAGAAGTTACAAAAATAAATATAAAGGAAAAGTACAAAATAAGCAATTTATTGATGATCCAAAAAAGTTTTATGGAGAATTGGGAAATAAGGTAAAACGAATTGAAAGACCGCCAAAAAAAGAAGAAATAGATACATTTTGGAGAAGTATCTATGAAGATCCTGTGGAACATAACAAAGATGCTAAATGGATAGAAGAAGTTAAAGAAAGAATAAGAGATTCAAAGATACAGGATATGAAATGGGATGAAGTAACAGCCAAAGAGATTGAAACAAAGTTAAGAAAAACGTCCAACTGGAAAACTCCAGGCCCAGATGCAGTAGCTAATTTTTGGCTGAAAGTATTAACATCTTTGCACAAAGATTTAGCCATGAGTAAAAACTATTTATATGCACATGCCAAACAGACACCAACCTGGTTAACAACAGGAAAAACAATCCTCCTACTTGAGTGAACCTGCAAGCTACCCCAAAAATTATAGACGTATAAACTATACACAGGAATTGATACTGACAGAGTTTATAGTCATTTAGAAAGAAAACTCAATTATGGCACTAGAACAAAAGGGCAATAAAAGAAAGTCATATGGAACAAAGGATCATTTGTTGTTACATAAAGTCTTAGTGGAGAACTATAAAAAGGGGAAGAATCTAAGTATGGCATGGCTTGACTACAAAAAAGCATTTGATAGTATCCCACATTCATGGATAAAAGAGTGCTTAAAATGTATAAGATTCACCCTACACTGATCGACTACATTACAGTGACCATGAAACAGTGGCAGACCAGTTTGCAATTAAGCCATGAAAAAGGACAAATTATTATCTCAGGGATAAAAATTCAAAGGGGGATATGCTAGGGTGACTGTCTGTCACCGCTGCTATTCTGCCTTGCCCTTAACCCTTTAAGCTGTCTACTTAACAGCTTAGGCCATGGCTATAATTTAGCTCCTAGAAAACAACAAAGTGTAAAGACTTCTCATCTTCTCTTTGTCAATTATTTAAAACTGTATAGCTCATCATGAGAAACTGAAAACACAACTGCAAATTGTCAGAACTTTTTCAGATGATATAAGAATGTCATTTGGTCTTGATAAATGTGCAAAAGCAACCTTTATAGCAGGAAAACTGCAACATCAGGAAAACATCAGTTTGGGGCAAGATTGTGATATAAAAGAACTTGAGCAAAAGGGAGTGTATAATACTTGGGAATTGATGAAGGATTAACAACCAAATGAAGTAATGCGAATAAAACTTAGTAAGGAATATTTCAGAAGACTTGAATTAATCTTGAAAACAGCACTGACATCTAGGAACAAAATTCAGGCTATAAACCAATTTGCTCTTCCAGTCCTAACTTACAGTTTTGGAGTGACTGACTGGCCCCAAAACGTGTTGGATAGATTAAATAGGAAAACAAGAAGGATGCTTCATGCTCACCAAATGATTTATAAAAATCAGTGCATACCAAGATTATATATTCCCCGTTCTGAAGGAGGGATGGGCCTCCTTGAAATTGATTATATGTATAGATCTGCAATCGTGGAACTCCACACATATCTGCAGACCTCACAAGACCCAAAAGTAGTGAAAGTTGTGAAACATGAGGAGAATAAATCTAAGATGACTTCTCTGCTTAATTTAGCAGAAGCATATTGGTGTCAAGCAGGAATGGAAATCAAATCAGAAGTGGATAAAAATCAGGCAGCAACTGAATATGTCAAAAAACAAAAGAAAGAATATAAGGTGAAGGACCAGATGAGAAGGCAAGAAATGTGGAAAAAACATAAATATAGTTGCAAGTATAGAAAACTTCTGAAAGAATCTCATGTTGATCAGGAACGAATGCAGGAATGGTTAAGGAAAGGCGAATTCAAACCAAGAGTTGAAAGGTTAATATTGGCAGCCGAAGATAGTGGGCTACATACACGTTGGTTTACAAAATCCATGGAACATGTGGGAGAAACAGACAAATGTAGATTTTGTAAAACCAAATTGGAAACAGTTGCACATCTTGTTGCAGGCTGTGACATACTAATGGCAGAAGGACTGCATATTGAAAGGCATAATAATGTGGCAAGATTGTTGCACTGGGGATTGTGCAAACATTATGGTACTGAAATGGCTGGAAAACACTGAAAACATGAGCCACAAAGCATCATAGAAAATGATGAAGTTTATATCACATAGGACCAGCCATTAACAACAGTTCAAAAGACAGATGCTAGAAAACCGGATATAGTGGTTTAAGAAAAGGCGACAAGAGTAGCATTGATCATTATAATCGCCACTCCCAGTGACTACAGTGTCTTGCGTACAGAGACACACAGAGTCATAAAACATCAGGATCTGCAGGCAGAAATAAGAGCAATGTGGAAGAAAGATACTTAAACAGTTGGTTTGGACGAAAACAACTCTTCCATTTTATAGGCATTTATTATTGTGTGGAATAAAGCCTTTTTTGAATACATTGTGCTGTCTCTCCACTTGTGTGCCTTTTTTCACTTGATTTTGCCTTTTTTGGGCATACTATCCTTGAAACTGTGGTTATACCCAAACAGTTCCAATAGTAGTAGGAGCAACGGGTCTTATAAAAAAGAATCTACAATCGTATTTAGATATGTTATCAATCCATGTAACTCCATAAGAATTGCAGAAGGAGTCATTACTGGGCACATTGCGGGTGCTCCAAAGAGCACTTTTGGCTGACATCAAAGATTGAAACAATACTAATTTCATGAACTTTAATCATATTTTGACTTAGGAATGGGGTCCATTCCCATCATGGTATTAGAAACCCAAAAGACTTGGAGAAATTAAAAAGACTAACAACATTATATTCATAAAGTAGCAGAAAGTATTCTAAGAAATAAGCCAACACAAGAATGGAAAAGGTATATACTGCCAATGGGGATGACTGCAATTAGGGGCACAGAGAACAGGCAAGAGGGGGAGGCTGGAATTTACTGGAGAAAACTGGCAAAGGAACTAAGGTATTGGGAACAAACAACTAGACAGGGAAAAGTAATACAATAGGAAGAGTCAAAGAAGACATTTGGACTTCAGGCTAGAAACTGCTTTCCCTATCAGAGATTGATATTAGAGTATAGGCAAAGAAAAGGGGATAGGAGAATCCTAAGAGAAAACCCTGGTCTGGTAGAGTTTTTAGTTGAATCTAAAACAGAAGCTGCTGTTAAAAAAGGGATAATTAGTAGAGCATATAAAATATTGCACGATAACTATAGAAATCAGAGGACGTTAGAAAAGATTTGAAAGAGAATCTGGATAAGCAATTCACAAGGAAATATTAGGAATGCATACATATGGCTTTTTGCATGGAAGTGTTTGCATATGTATTTTTATACCCCAAGCAGACTCCCAAAGAATTTTTGCTCTGGAAGATGGCAAATGGAGGTGTGATGGGGAAGAAAGAGATAACTGGGAACATATGTTTTCGAAGTTTATTTACTTGGCAGACTTTAAAATTTCCTATAGAGTACTGTGTCAGAAATATTGGGTGAGCAAATGGATGTAACTAATGAAATTATTTTTGAGCTAGAATACAGGATCTGAATTGCCTAGAGAAAATAAGGCATTGTTAAGTTTAACTCTGGTGGCTGTCAAAAAAGCAATTACTAGAAAATGGAAATCAAAGTCTAAACCAAATGCATTTGAAGTAGTGAAATTGTAATAGAGATAAAATAATTGGAAGTGTAAACTTTAGATCAATAACACCTTTACTGAATTAACACATAAGACATAGGTAAACATACATTGATATAAAAGAAAACAAATCATATTAACATGTTCACGGTTACAAACATTATACATCACATATATTCTTCTGTACAATTATCAATCCAGCTTTACATAAATTGCTAAATTCCTGCCTTCCCAAACACCTCACTCCTCCCAAACATTATTCTGTATGTATTGTTCCCACAATTTCCATTTTTTTCTGTGTAATTTGCTCCTAACTCTTTCTAAAGATTACACTTCCAGAGTACACTGTGTCTCTCCATCTTTGAATGACTAATAAAAGAGCATCTATACAACCTTAATACAGGTTCACTTTGCACTCCCCACAATAATAAAATGACCTAACTGTATCCCAGCTGCTCTACTATGGTCCTCCCCCATACCTAGTTATTTGCTTTTGATTTTAAGCTGGTTAAACAGGTGGATATAGCTCCACAACCATAACAGTCTCCTATCCCAGCGGCATTGTCTCATCATCTGTTTATTATTCACAAGACTCTGTCCTTAATGCCACTGTCCCATTATTATGTTTCTTCTTTACAAAACTCTTACCTCCTAAGAATATCTACCTTACTATGATTACATCAACAGTGTCAATACATTTACTGTTTATCAAACATATACAAGTCTTTAAACTTGTCCATTATTAGCAATGAAACAGATCATTATGATCGATCATAGAGCCAAAACTTGCATAAATAATATATGCATTAATTTGTCTTATTACATTGTTACATATTCTGATAATTTCTAATTGATGATATACATATTATGACAGCTGAATTACTGGGGTTTTAACTATCAGTATTACTATGTCATAAAACTTTAATATTTTTATTGTACAACTGTCTGTGAATCTTATGGATCCCCTGTAAAATAGGCTCTGCCCACCAAGGCCAAACTTCTGGTCAGCAGAACATAAAGACATAAAAAAATAAAATTGAAATACAAGTTCAACATCCAGGCTAGGATTCGTAAAGACTTACATGAAGTGTAGTGATTGTGTTGGCTTCGCACAGTCGTCAACATGATAGCTCATTATTTGGTGCTCATTAAGCAGCTCTACACAATGTATAGAGACACCAGACAAAGGGGAATGACAGCATATGCTAATGAAAGCACAAAGAGCTGAAGTACATGCTAATTAACCAATCCAACATGGTGTAGCTATTCAGGAAGCTATAAAGTAATCATGTCCACTAAGTGTAGGCTTTCTCTGTGTACACCAAAACTCTTTGGAATACAAGCATGATCACATTTAGAAAAAAAACATGTTGGGGTTGTTGCTGCTATTATTTATGCTGTATGTGCAACAGGCTTTAAATCAAGGTGCTGCTGCTGCAGACCTCGGGCAAGAAGAAGAAGAAGAAGAAGAAGAAGTAGTAGTAGAGTGTTTAGACCACATTTAACTTATTATGGAATGCATGAAACAGAAATTGTTGAGAGATACAGGGTGGACCAGGAAACACTGGAGGAAATATGCAAACTGTGCCGTCCCCACTGCAGGCCCGAGGGAAATCATGGAGCACCCATCCCAGTGGAAACAAAGGTATGTGTAGCATTACATATACTAGCTACTGGTACTTTCCAGAGACCCACAGGGAATATATTAGGGGTGTCACAGGCATCAGCCTCTAGAATATTGCATCCAGTTTTCAATGCAATGCTACTACGTACAAGGGAGCATATCTGTTTCCCATGAACACCACAACAGAGAGCAAGAACCATGAAAGACTTCTATGCAGTAGTTCACTTACCCGAAGTTTTGGAGGCCATAGATTACACACACACAGAAATAAAAGCCCCACCCAGGGAACAGGAAAGGAGGTTCTTCAACAAAAAAGTTTCCACCTTTTTTAATTTCTTCAAGTCTTTTGGGTTTCTAATACCATGATGGGAATGGACCCCATTCCTAAGTCAAAGTATGATTAAAGTTCATGAAATTAGTATTGTTTCAATCCTTGATGTTAGCCAGAAGTGCTCTTCACAGCGCCCAAAATGTTCCCAGTAATGACTCCTTCTGCAATTCGTACAGAGTTACATGTATCGGTAACATATCTAAATATAATTGTAGATTCTTTTCTATAAGACCTGTTGCTCCTACTACTACTGGAACTGTTTGGGTATCTTTCTTCCACATTATTCTCATTTCTGCCTGCAAATCCTGATAGTTTATGCCTTTGTGTCTCTCTGAAATTGCTACACCCAGTGCCTACAGTGTCTTGAGTACAATGATCAGTGCTACTTTTGTCTTTTTTTCATGGACCACTATATCTGGTTTTCTTGCATATATCTTTTGAACTGTTGATAATGGGTGATCCCATATGATGTAGACTTCATCATTTTCTATGATGCTTTGTGGTTCATTAGTATGTCACAACCAGCAACAAGATGTGCAACTGTTTCCAAATCTGTTTTATAAAACCTACATTTGTCTGTTTCTCCCACATGTTCATCTTTACTTTGTAAACCAGCGTGTATGTAGTCCACATTCTTGGAACGCCAATATTAACCTTTCATCTTTTGGTTTGAATTTGCCTCTCCTTAACCATTTCTGCATTCGATCCTGATCAACTTCAGGTTTTTCCAGGAGTTTTCTATACTTGCAACTATATTTATGCATTTTCCACATTTCTTGCCTTCTCATCTGATCCTTCACCTTATGTTTTTTCATTTTTTTTTGGCACATTCAGTTGCTGCCTGATTTTTATCTACTTCTGGTTTGATTTCCATTCCTATTTGATGCTGATATGCTTCTGCTTGACTAAGCAGGGAAGTCATCTTAGATTTATTTTCCTTATGTTTCAAAACTTTCAGTTTGTTTAGCCTTGTGAGGTCAGCAGATACGTATGCAGTCCCATGATTGCAGATCTATACATGTTATCAATTTCAAGGAGGCCCATACCTCCTTCGAACGGGAAATATATAATCTTGGTATACACTGATTTTTATAAATCATTTGATGAGCATGAAGCATCCCTTTTGTTTTACTGTCTAATCTATCCAACACCTTTTGGGGCCAGTCAATCGCTCCAAAACTGTAAGTTAGGACAGGAAGAGCAAATTGGTTTATAGCTTGAACTTTGTTCCTAGATGTCAACACTGTTTTCAGGATTAATTTAAGTCTTCTAGTATATTCTGTACTGAGTTTTATTTGCATTTGTTCATGTTTTACTGTTGATCCTTCATCAATTCTCAAATATTTATATACTCCCTCTTGCTCAAGTTTTTTATAGCACATTCTTGTCCCAGTCCCAAAATGATGTTTTATTGGTACTGCAGCTTTCCTGTTTTAAAGGTTGTTTTTGCACATTTATCAAGACCAAATGACATTCATATATCATATGAAAAAGTTTGACTACTTGAAGTTGTGCTTTCAGTTCCTCATCTGATGAGCTATACTGTTTTAAATAATCTAAAAAGAGAAGATGAGAAGTCTTTACATTTTGTTACTTTCTGGGAGCCAAATTATAACCATGACCTAATCTGTTAAGCAGACAGCTTAATGGGTTAAGGATAAGACAAAAGAGTAGCAGTGACAGATAGTCACCCTGGAATATCCCCCTTTGAATTTTTATCCCTGGAATAATAATTTGTCCTTTATCATGACTTAACTGCAAAGTGGTTTTGCCACTGTTTCGTGGTTGCTGTAATGTAATCAATCAGTGTAGGGTGTATTTTATACATTTTTAAGCACTCTTTTATTCACGAATGTGAGATACTGTCAAATGCTTTTTTGTAGTCTATCCATGCTATACTTAGATTCTTCCACTTTTTACAGTTTTCAGCTATGACTTTATTTAACAACAAATGATCCTTTGTTCTGTATGACTTTCTTTTATTACCCATTTGTTCTATTGCCATAATTGAGTTTTCTTCTAAATGACTATAAACTCTGTCAGCTTCAATTCAAGTGTATACTTTATATGTGGTCGGAAGGCAAGTTATTGGTCTATAGTTTTTAGGGTAGCATGCAGGTTCACTCTTAATTAGGAGCATTGTTTTTCCTGTTGTTAGCCAGGCTGGTGTCTGTTCATGGTGCACATACAAATAGTTCTTACTCATGTCTAAATATTTATGCAAAGATGTTAATACATTTAGCCAGAAGTTAGGTACTGCATCTGGGCTGGGGTTTTCCATTTAAAGGCTTTTCTTTACTTTGTTTCAATGTCTCTGGCCATTACTTCATCCCATTTCATATACTGCACATTTTAACTTCTTATTCTTTCTTTTACTTCTTCTATCCATTTAGCATCTTTGTTATGTTCCACAGGATATTCATACACATTTCTCCAAAATGTATCTATTTCTTCTTTTTTTGTCTTTCAATTCCTTTTACCTTGTTTCCCAATTCTATGCAAAACTTTTTTGGGTCCTCAATAAATTTCTTAGTTTGTACTTTCACTTTATATTTATCTGTGTATCTTCTAAGTTTTCCTGCCTGTACTGATACTTTTTGTTCATTATTTGTGATAGTATGCGATAAACCCTGATTTGTTATAATACTCCGCATTGCTTTTATCACGCCTATCTTTCTGAGTATTTTTGCTGATCTCTTCCCTCTTCTATATTTTTCTAACTGTGACACTTTTTGTCTTAATTGCTTTATAGTTATCTGTATTCAATACTTCCATGATGGCATTCAATTTTTGTTGTCATTTCCCCTTCCCTGTGTTCTTGTGGTAGGACGTTATCTGTTATTAATTTGGCTGCACAGTAATGTATCCTATTTATTTCTGTTATAGCATATGAATATCTTTGGATAGTCTTAATTACTGTGTTCATTTGTTTTATCAAACTTCTAACTTTTGGGGTTTTATTAACCTTCTGCAGTCTATGTTTCATTGATCTTAATATGTCTATCCATCTCTATTAAATCAAGCCACTCTTCTCTTAGATCATTTTCTTCTAAACTGAGAGCACATTCTTTGTTCTTCATTTCCTGCAGGCATTCTATAAAAAGTTTCAGAGCATCTTCAGTTTCACCCTTTGTCATCCATTGTTCTTTCATATGGGAACTCACTAGCCTATCCTTCCACAACATTATCTGCATCAGAGTTGCCACAATTTCTTGTTCTTTCCCTTGCTGTATGGTTCCAACTGAACATTTGTACTGGTTTCCTGTGGGAGGCTCCAAAATATCTTCATATGTCAACTGATTAGATGCTTCCCACTCCACTGGTATCTCCTTAATTTAGGTGCCCATTGCTCTATCCTGCTGTGTTGTTATCTGAGTTAAATTTTCTACACTAAAACATTCACTTTGCAGGTAATGCATAACCTCAGTTTCTATTTAACTTCTCCATTGCTAATCCTCTTTTCTTCCTTTCCTCTTTGCTTTCTTATTTTTTTGTATTGTAAAATTTTCCATATCTGGTTGTCTTTGCCTGTATTTCTCTTCAAATATCTTTGATGCTGCTCATTTTGCATTGATTAGTTTTACTTTCTCCTTTGCATACACATTGTACCATATTAAATCTCTTTTTATTTCCCATTTTCATATTTCTTCTTCAGATGTCTCCTGCTCCTCTTGTTTCTCCTTACTTTGGGGACTAGTTGTTCCATCATGTTGTGTTACAACCTGTGTTAGACTTCCTACACCAAATCTTTCACTTTGCAAATATTCCATAACTTCAGCTTTTATTTTTTTTAACTTCTACTTAACGAATCTTCCGTTCTAAATTCCCTCTTTGTGATCTTATTTTTTTATTGTGAAATTTTCCACATCTGAATGCCTTTGTCTGTATTTTTCTGATCTCTCTTTCTTTCCCATGTCCATATTTCCTTTTATACCCTTCAAATGTCTTTATGTAAATCTATATTTATACAAATGCTTTTCAGCAGTCACTGCACTTCACCCTTTAATGTTAAACTAAAACCATTAGTTAAGAAATAGCAGCATAC
Organism: Protopterus annectens; assembly: GCF_019279795.1. Taxonomy (NCBI): domain Eukaryota; kingdom Metazoa; phylum Chordata; order Ceratodontiformes; family Protopteridae; genus Protopterus; species Protopterus annectens. The sequence goes on from NC_056745.1 coordinate 883,208,905, forward strand.
TTTGACAATACAGCACTGCAGAAAATCAATAAATCTCCAAAGTGTTGTATTACTAACAGTTTCAAGCTCTGTGTTTCATAACTGTCTCTTCAGTACAGTACAAGAGAATTAGCTACATTATTACCTTTATATATAGTTCAGGGTCAGCACTGTGATTATGTAAATCAGGTGTGAAATCATTAGCATTCCTGAATACCAAAAGCTGCACTAAGTGTAGGGAATGTAAACATGGTGTAAGGGCCTACACAGTTACATGAACACAACCTAACAATGCAAGTAAGAGCAGTGAGAAGTGTTCCCTGTTAATAGCTTGCTGGTGTCTGTGATTACCCTGACTGCAAGAACAATCAGCTTTCACAGTCTCCCCTCTCTGATGTACACCTAGTAAGGGGATGTCAGGGAGAAGAGACTTAAAAAAAGTCTGCCAGTACACTGACTAATATAGGAGATCAACAGTCCTAACATTCAAATTATGGCTTAAAATGACCACAGTTACTGGCTTTATGTAGGAAATGTTCATATTAAAGGTACTATAAACATTGTTAAAGATAAGATATGGCAAGAAAACAGAGATAGACTTGATATTATGAAAACATACATAATGAAACAATGCATTAGACAGGAAGAAAGAGATAAATCTGCTACAGTCTTTGTTTAATATTGGGTGAATATGTGCCTATGCTAACTTCTGCAATGCAATATTCCAAACATTCATACATTCACAGTCAAATTTGGAAGGACAACTTTCATAACTTGTTTCTGTTGCACTTGTAATATGACTTGATACAATGTCACATTATCATTACATCTAAAGTCTTTATCACCTTGCTAATATATGTCTTTCTCTGTGGCAACTCTAGGAAATAGTGTGAAATTATTGCTTTCAATAACCTTGTTTGAGAATTAAAATCCATACAGGTTCCAGTTGCAACATAGCAAATTTTGGCAAATGTACATATAAAGTATTTGATCTACAATAATTTTTATGAATTTTTTTTCTTGTGTCATTTCCTTGCAACTTGTCAGCATGGAACTCACTTATACAGCTTAAGAAAAAAAGGTGAAAATGTTAGCTTAGGTTGCCATTGGTACCACAAACCAGCCAGGCAGCATTGTGCAGCCATCAGCACTCTGGATAGTATTCAAGGAAGAAAATACACCTAACAAGTTACTTTCTCTGTGCCACAAGTTATAATTGCAATGAGCCTAGAAATAAAGGATATCAGAGCATGGTTTGAATCCACTTACACGATACAGAGGATTGTCTGACTATATAGTTAATTACATTTTGTGACACCATTATGTTGTTGCATAAAAAGTCAACTGTTGTCACTATTGCTAACGTAATCATTAGTCTGTGTACTTTCACATTATTGGTCATTAGCTACCATTCTCATAATGTGTTCTATAAAGTACATGTCTGATGTTGCAAGGAGATCTGATATGGAAGAATTTTTCACTTCAATGCACTTCTTGATCTGTTTATTGCTACATATACACATGCATTGTATTTCATTTACTGTCTTAGTCTTCTCTAACATATACATCTTTTCAATGTTTTTCCATTTTCTCTTCACTTGGAAGCATACAAACAAGATCCATTACTTAAGGGAAAAAGCGAAAAATTTAGTTTAGGCTGCCTTAGGTAGAGCAAACATGCCTGGTGTTGTTGCTTAGCCCCCCCACAGCAGGGAGAGTACTGACTTCAGTAAATGCACCTGACAGATGCCACATTCTGTGGTACAAGGTGTAACTGAAGTAAATTGAGAGAAATAAGGCATATAAAAGCATTGTGAATCCTCTTTAGAGATCACTTTACAATTATTTACAATATGTACTAAATCAATTTTAAGGTACATTTGCCATCTGCTTGGCATGAAAAATTGAATTTATGCTTGTAGCTCAAACATACCTGGCATCATTGTGTGGGCTCACGCAACAGGGAGAGTACTTACTTCATTAAATGCATCTGACAGATGTCAAATTATATGGTACAAGGTGTAACTGAAGTCAACTGAGAGGAATAAAGCACATGAAGCACTGTTCAAATCCTGTGTACAGATCACATTGCAATTATTCACAATATATCATTTTTTTCCAGTTCTTCTTTTTAAGGTTCATTTGTTCTGTGTTTGACAGTGCACAAACAGAGTTCACTTACTGAGGAAAAATGTGAAAATTTTAGTTGAGGCTGCTGTAGGTAGTTCAAACACACCTGATGGCATGGTGTGACCAACAATAGTCTGGATAGTAATCACTGAAGAAAATGCACCTGTAACTGAGGTGAATCAAGTGAAATATGGCACATGAAGCATTGTTCAAATCTTCTTTAGGGACCACTTTGCCATTATTCACAATATTTACTTTTTCCATTTTTATTTCATTTTAAGGTGCATAAATTGTCCACTTGGCAGTGTGCAAAAACAGTTAACTTCCTATGGAAAAAAGTGAACATTTAGTTTAGGCTGCCTTAGATAACTCACACACACCTCACAATGTTATGCTTTCCTTAGCAGTCTGTACAGTACTGAGAGGATAAATTCCTCCTGTCCTAGAACTATCTCTGAGATACAAAGTGTAAGGCAATGGCTTTAAATAAATAATACAGCCTATTATGGGTTCAAATCCAGATACAAGATACATTTTAAAAAGGGTATAAGAAGACCATTTCTCACAGCTTTTTGAATAGGACTGCAACACTAAATAAAATGTACCAGTAAGCCTTGCCTAGTGAAACTATGCTTTTTAGCAAATATGATTAATGTTTTACAAACAAACACAACCTAATCTGTAATATACAAGAAATATTATATTAAAATAGTCAACAGGGATGTAAAACTAAGTGTTACCAGAGGATAAGGATATGAGGAGAGACTACCTTCTGAGACTTACAGTGTGGAGAACAGAAGTAAATGAAAATGATCTATTTATTTACAGTCCTGAGTGGGAAGAGAGGAGGCTGAAAACCAACAGGAAAGAACTGGGGTCACAGCTAGCAGATCTGAGCTGTAGAGAATATTCTTCACAAAGAGGCTGGTCAACCCAGAGGAGACACACTTCTTGGTAGAATGTCATTCTAGAGAGTCAAAAATATGAGAGAGATGGAGGATGAGGTGGGCGGAAAAGGGTGGGGACTGCTGTACAGGTGCTAGATGGGTGCTTGGTGCACAAATAAAAAACTCAGCAGACAATGCATCCACCTTTCTTTGGTTAAGTCATATGAGTATACGAAAACCAAGAGGCAAATGAAATAGAGTATACATTATACAAGAAATAATACATAAAAATTCCAAACCAACATGCTGAATTTTAAGAACAAATGTCATTTAAAAAAAATGAAACAATTCAATATATTGCAGTGCAAATTATTTCAAATAAAAAGCACTGTACATAAAATGTGCAGTGTTGGAGCTGTGCCCCCATGCCCCCTGTATGGAGGCCCATGCACCTCACACACCCACAGTCCTAACTATAGCAATGCCATGGTTGCTACATAATTAAAAAAGGTATAGTTTTATGTTCCATATAGTGTGACCAACTGATTTAGTACATATACAATAGAGGAATGAGGAAAAGTCTCCATTCTGGGAGGTGCAAGGACACTGCTCTCATGCATTACACATTTTACTTGTTAAAGCATTCAAAGTATACCATTGGACATGTTGAAACAAAATAAATAGTTTGGACTAGATAATAATTTGTTCATCTGCTAGAGCATTCACTTAAATAACACCTTATGAAAGAAAAAAAGAAAGAATTTGAAAGGACACCCAAAAGAGTTATGAGATAGTACACAAATACTTCCCTCACACACATGCATGTTTTCCTGATGTTCTAACAACTCACCATAGAAAAAGTTACACTTCATTTATTTTTATAGATGAAGAACCAGAACCTATAAAACACACAAAAAATTGTTTGTTGTAATGTGTGTGTGTGTGTGTGTGTGGGGGGGGGCAAGTTCATCTGTACCCTCTCCTGTGAGGGGCTTTGTCTCCACATCTCCTATTCTTGCATATAAATCTTGCAGTTGCAATACAGTGTGAAAAAGTTAAAGGACTGTTCAGCACAGAGCTAAGCAGCACATCACCACTATTGTTAAAATTAAAAAAAAAGTTATCTCCATTGGATGGTAAGAAGAACCTTTCAGCAGCAAAGTACCACTGTGTAGCTTGCATCATCATTATAGAGGGAGAAAACTCTGACTATGGTCCAGATGACATGGGTTTGAATATCAGCTCAGACCCTTGACACCACAGTCAGGGAGTATGGGCATGCAATGGAGGTTGAGGACTCATGATGGATATTGTACTTTAGGTGTGCTGAGTTCAGGCTGATGTGCATGTGCAGATGTGGCCAAGATAACACACAGCCCACCACATGCCAACTCTGAGGATCAAATGAGGGCTCCCAAGGGGTGGGATATCAAATAAAAAACACATTTCCTAGCTGAAGTGTGATGCTGCCCCAAGCTCCTCAATCTCTTCTTCTTCTTGCCGATTTGTGGGTCAAGATTACCCCACTGGAGGCTAAAATGAGTTGAATAGACCCAGTGGATGAAAAGAGGTTCTGGGATCAGGTGATGGTCAGCTGCTGGAAGCCAAAAAAGAGCAAAAAAAAACATACTCTTTGGAGTAGGTAAACTTGCTACCACAACCATACTTGACCCACCCCTACACAGTGATGCTGCCCACCTCCCACCTGTGAGAGTTTGGAAAGCACCAGATCTTCACATTATCACATTCTAGTAATGACCTTAGCTTTGCTACAATGGCTAAGGAGTGAAACATTTTTATGAATCAATTCTAGGTGTAATGACGGATTACAACACAATGGGGAAAGGCAGCTTGGGTGGGTAGGTATATAATTCCTTACTAAGTAGATGCATGTAAGTAGTTAGTAAGGTATACTGCACCCTACTAACCTGACTTTCACTACTGTGCTGTGTAGCTCTATCATGCTACATAGCTTGTCACTCCATTAGGAACACAGGAGCACATGCTACACAATAGTACATCACCATGTGCTCCATAGTACCATTCAGGAGCACAGGAGGGACTGATGTACAGTGCAATGGAGTACTGAGTTTCATGCCTATGATCCCAGTACTTTATGACTGTGAACTAAACCTACTGCAAAAGATGTATTTCTATACCTGCATATTATGTTTATGAAGGGCAGGAAATAAGATTATATAATGACATAAAGATAAACAAACATAAATACACTGTATACCACCTGTCATGAGCATGCAGACCTCCCAGCTTTGTCTTTTATAACAGCTCACAGATTATGAAAAAATGAATTTTTCTCACCACCTATACCATGACACAATCACAATAACCCATGACATAGTGGTAATTTACTCCCTCCTAACCAGAGTGCTTGGATTTTGCAGGCTTTACTCTTAAGACTAAACCTTGTCAATCAGGAGTAAATTCCACAATAACCCACTACCCAACAGTGGTGATTCAAAATTGCAATATATGCCTGTATCTGAAATTTCTGTATTTCAAAACTTCAGCATTTAAGATTTGTTTTTGTGTTATGTTTGCAGTGATAATTAATCTTTCCTTATATTGTATGCCCTGAAATACATACTAATACAGACTTACAAACTCCTGGATTTAGTTATAAGGCTGCTTCATTTTTGGGAGAGACAGATAAACCTCTTAGTGCAAGAAATCTGGATGAAGTCTAAAATAATGGGGGCCTAAAAATAGGGACAGATTTTAAATATTACTCTTATAAACTTAGAAAGTTGTTAGAATACCAGGATTTGTGTTACTATGCATTTTCTGGAGGATATGAAGCTTGAAACTCAAATGTATGTCATTATTTAGTGACTTCAGTCATCAGTGACTTGGCAGAAAAGCACAAACTTTATGAGGAACAGACCAAAAACATGAGGCAAAAATGTGGACATTCTTCAAAAATCTGGACAGTTGAGTGACATGTTGCTGATCTCTTCTCCGTCTTGTCATGTTGATATAAATTCAAACCTTTTAAGGTTTGTAAGCTAATTGTTGTTTCCTTTATTGATAAGTACCTTACGTTTTGCCTTACATGTCATCCATAAAACCAGCATGTACTTTGAATTTATTCTGTACTGCACCTTTATTTCATGAAATAGGAGACTATAGTGGCAATAATAATGAATGGCAAATGAAAATGCCTTTGACAAAATGAAACACCACTATGGAGTCAATAAAACAATACAGCTTAAATTTAATTATAAAGTTACACATTTTGACTGCTATGTTATAAAAACATGTGCATTTTTATTTTATCCTGAAAGACATACAGGAGCTATGGAGTTGCTGCCTGTAGTTCAGCTGTGTTCAAGTTCCCTGAGGCAAGGCTTCCACATGAGGTCTACAGTGATTTACTTCTGTAAAACACTGAATACATAGGACAGGCCCTCAAATACCTGTTTAATTTTCTTGAAACATGGTAATCACTGGAGGACATGATGTCATTACTGAGCTTCAGGCTTTGGTGAGGCACACACCACAATTACATTGATTAACTGTCTGATTTGAAATTTAGTTAAAGGGAAAGACATTTGTACTTAAGCTTATTTCTCTGAGGAAAAGAGAACAGGACAAGCTGTACAGATGGCATTAGAAAGCATAATTTGGTCCCTGCATGCAGAAATAGATAACAACAGCACACTAATGTCTTTTGTATTGCCAGGATTTCATCACATACCACAGCTAAAGATTTTATATCAGCATTCTGCATCCTTCCTTTTTTTGAGAAGAGGGGAGGAGGGGAATAAATTTACCCAAGACTGAAGCCCTGCAGAGGACAGCTGGCTGCCAAGCTGGACTTAGTGAAATATCTATCAAATGACAATTTAACTATTTAAACATCTGATTCTGAAGTCCATTATTTCGTTTGGTTTACATCCACATTCACTATCTATGGGAAGCAGAAAAGGAAAAAAAAACAAAAAGGGAAACTGAGAACACTACCGAAAGCTCTGATGCCTTATTACTATTACATTAGAACCAAGCATCATGATTTTATTTAAAAAAAACCTGCTGGATATTTTGATGTGTTCCAGACAATCATTGTTTAAAAAAAGTATATATATATATATTCCTAAAGATATAAAAGGAATTAAAAACCCTCCTGCACATGAACCTGTGGGTGCCACTTCCTCTGTTTCCTTTCAGTGGAGGCATGTTTATTTTCAGGAAATGTACCAAAGACAGCTTGCAATATGTGCATGCACTAGCAGAAAAGCAGAAAAATCAACATCTATACTTAAATAAATGATGGTCTCAGCAAAAAAAAGATAGGCTTAATAATTGCTAAAGGGGAGGTTTCAGATTTCAGTTCCTTCTCATTCCCACACAAGAGTATTTACTCAGGTTATATTTATGTTCTGTAACTGCTCAACTTTTCATTTCCTGAATGCACAATGTCTTAAAAAAATCCATTCCTTATTTGTCAAAAGACATCTCATTTGTCAATACAATTGTGATGTCCGTGCCCTGGCCCAGCAATCAAGGAGCCTCAATCTTCACCACTAACACCAGTGAGGGGTGTCTCATATAGGAGGAAAGGATAACAAATACACACAGTTAAGTGCAATTTCCCTTAAGAGCATACAGAGATCACAGTCAGTCTGGGGCTGGTTGCTCCCTTGCTCTCCAGGTCCCCAATAAGACTCCCCACTGGCACAGCTATAGGGTTCACATTACATCATTCTTCACACGTCCCTTGGTTCCTAGGCTAACAGAAACTACATTTACATTCTTTAGTAAGCTCACACCAGGTCAGGAAGCAAAGCTATTAAGGACATTTATGCATGCAAATTCTGGCCATTAAATCTGGCCTTAAAACAATAGCAAGAATTCCTTCATCGAGACCGGCCAGAGCCTTGTTTACATCAAAGGGTCAAAACAGGCTTTTCTTGGTCAGTAGAGTGCACTGCTGTTACATTTTTTTCAGTTTCACATGTAACACTATTTTTACCATTTAAAACACAAGCCTGAGGTTTACATTAATATTTATAGATGACAGAATTATCTCCAAAATTATATCTGGCTAGGATGGCAGCCTTCACCTATCTTCACCCAATCTTCACATATCTGCCAGCCTGGAGAACTCAATATAGTTTTTCAAGTGACCCTTGAGAAATGCTGCTTGAGGGAGTTAGGTCTATCTGAATATACTTTACCCCATTCCCTGTCTTGAGAGCCCATCTGCACTGGCATTGCTATTTCCACTGAGGTGCTGCATGGACATATCCTATGTTTGCAACCCCAGGCTCCATCTTAGCAACTTGGCATTTTGCTGGCTGGCTCTGTTTAACCATGTTAGGGAAAAAAAAACAAAAAGGTAAACTGAGAACACTACCGAAAGCTCTGATGCCTTATTACTATTACACTAGAACCAAGCATCACTGTCATAACAGTGAATTTCCTTCCATACAGATAAGGCTGAAGTTTCTGCAGTGCCCACACTATGGCTAGACATTCCTTTTCTACAGCTGCATAGCATTTCTCCCTGGGTTGGAGCCTATGACTGAGATAAACCACTCGGTGCTCTTCTCCCTCTGAAGAAATCCGGCTAAGTACAGCCCCCACCCCATGGTTCAAAGCATCCACCTGCACAACAAACTCTTTGCTGTAATCTGGACTGGCTAACACAGGAGGTCCTCCCAAAGCTTCTTTAAGCTTCTGGAATGCCTGCTCACATGCTGGGGTCCACACTACCTTATCTGGCCTGTTCTTCCTTGTTAGGATTGTGAGGGGAGCAGCTATGGTACTATAACTAGGGATGAACTTTCTGTAGTACCCTGCTGTCCCTAAAAATGCTCTCACCTGTTTTTGTTAACAGGTGCAGGCCATGCCTGAATGGCTTCCACTTTGGCAGGTTGTGGCCTTATCTTACCACTCCCCACTATATGACCTAGGTAGAAGACCTCTGCCATACCCACCTGAAATTTGCTTGGCTTAATTGTCAACCCTGCCCTCTGTAGTCTGCCCAGCACCTCCCTGACATGTTAAAGGTGCTCTGGCCAGGAATGGCTGTAGATGGCAATATCATCTAGGTAAACAAGGGTAAACCCTCCTGCTCCTGCTAGGATATGATCTACCAGACTCAGAAAAGTTGCTGGGGCATTCTTCATCCCAAAGGACATCTTTGTGAACTCATACAAGCCAAAAGGAGTCACGAAGGCTGGCTTCTCTCTAGCACTGGGAGTCAAGGGCACCTGCCAGTAACCCTTGGTAAGATCAATGGTTGTAAAATACCTAGCCCCACCCAGCTGCTCTAGGGCCTCATCTGTCCTAGGCATGGGGTAAGCATCTGACTCTGTGAAAATTTAATTTCCTGTAGTCCACACAGAATCTGGTGCTGCCATCCTTCTTTGGCACCAGCACCACTGGGGAGGCCCAGGGACTGTTGGACTCTCAAATTACCCCTAGCTCCAACATCTCCTGTACCTCCTCCCTCAGAGTCTGTTTGACTCTCTCAGGCACTTTATAAGGGGCCTGCCTAATAGGCCTTTGGGGTCCTGTATCCACCTGGTGCTGCCCCACGTGGGTGCACCCTGGTTTCCCAGTGAACATGTCCCAAAAATTCTTGCAACACTGCTAGATTTCTCGAACCTGGGTAGGAGATAGTTGCTGGGACATTGCTAGCCCTTCCACTGAGGTGCCAGCCCGAGCCTCACTAAGGAGATCAGTCCCCAGATCTTCCTCAGACTCCTCCTGTAATCAAGTGCAAATGTGCAGCACAAGGATCTCCCTATCATGGTAAGATTTCATTGTGTTAACATGGTACAGTTTGTGCCCCTGCCTTCTGCCTAGCAGTTTCACCATGTAGTTAACATCACTTACCTTTCTTACCACCTTGTAGGGTCCCTCCCAAGCTGCTTCCAGCTTGTTGTGTCTGAGAGGAATAAGAACCTTTACCTGCTGCCCCACGGCATACTCTCTAACTTGAGCATTTCTGTCATACCACACCTTTTTCTGTTGTTGGGCTTCTCTCAGGTTCTCCTGGTCCAAGCACATGAGTTCCCTGAACCTTGCCCTGAGGTTTAGGATGTATGCCACAACAGACTCCTTGTAAGACTCACACTCACCTTCTCACTCATCTCGAATTAAATCTAGAGGTCCCCTCACCCTATGCCCATACAGCAAAGAACAGATGCACTCCCTCTTAAACTGATCTGCAAATGCCTGTAGCATGGACTTGATTCTAGAGTTTAACCTCTCAACAAGACCATTAGTCTGGGGATGGTAGGGGGTGGTCTTCATGTGCTTCACCCCACAGGACGTCCACAGACAAGCTAGCTGGTCTATCATGAAATTGGAACCTCTGTCAGTCAGTATTTCTTTTGGGAAATCTACCCTGCTGAAAATCTCTAACAAAGCATTCGCCACCTTCTCTGCCTCAATGAAGGACAAAGCCACTGCCTCAGGGTATCGTGCAGCACAATCCACTACCACTAGGATATACTTTTTCCCTGTGGAACTTGGGTACTCATAGGACCTACAATATCCATAGCTACCCTCTGAAATGGCTCCTCAATCACAGGCAAAGGCATCAATGGAGCTCTCACCTTGTCTCCTGCCTTGCCTACCTTTTGGCACTGCTCACAGGTCCTGCAGTACCCTGTTTCATCTCTGGAAATTCCTGGCCAATAGAAGTTCTGCATAATATGCCTCTTTGTACATTTTATGCCCACATGACCTGCAAAAGGAATATCATGGGCTATGGCTAGTTGCACCAGATGGTAGGCTAGCTGTACTCTCTCACCTTCTAGCCCTCTCTCAGGGGTCCACTCTCTGTATAGTAACCCTTTGTCCCAGTATACAGATTCCCCCTTTCCTTGAGAATCAGGTGCCTCCCTAGCTACCTGCCTCAGGCCTTGCAATGTAGGGTATGAGAGCTTATCCTGTCTCAACTCTCTCCTTGTAACCCTTCCCAGCTCCCCTTCCACAGGAAGTCTGGCATCCTCTGACAGTGGTGCCTCACTGTCAACCTGGGTACTACTACTCACCTTTACCTTTGCAGTCACTCTGTCCAAGGGACCATCAGTACCCCCAAGAAGTTGTGGCTCACCTTCAGTCTCACTGCTACAGGGTAGCTCCATCCTTGATGTAACCACCTTACCAGTCCTGCTGCAAGTATGCAGTCTGTCTGGGTCTCCCTCAGGCTACCAGACTTACCTGCTTGTCTCCAAGCCTGACTGCGTGTAACTGCACAAGCACAGGGTACTGCACCATCAAAATCATTCCCTATCAGGACATCTGCAGGTATATCCTCAAACACATCTACTTGCTGGCTTCCTTTTTCAACCTCCCAGTCAAGGTGAAGCATAGCCAAAGGTATTTGGAATGGGACCCCTCCTAAAGCCCTGACTGGTGTAGACTGCTCAGGCAAGTAGTGCTCATCTGTAACCATTGAAGGCTTTACAATGGTTATATCAGAGGCTGTGTTTCTCTTGGCAATGGGTTATTTGCCATTCACTACAAAAGGATGTAACCTCTGGTGGTGGTTTGGTACCCTTGTTGTCCCAAGACAACCTACTATTGGCATTTTGTCTTTCCCACTTACTGGCTTCCTCACCTTTTATTCCCCACCTTGCCTCCATGGACATCTGTATGCCACATGGCCTCACTGGTTGCATTCAAACATTTAACCCTAGCTCCTGGACATGTACCTGGACTAGTGGCTTCCCCTGCTACTGGCAGATTCTGTTGGGGCAGTCTGTGCCACTCACCATGGGTTCCTTTAAACCCATGAGGAGTACTGGGGGTCCCTTTCCTGTGCAGGGCTGCCCTGCTTGCCAGGTATAAGCCTCCCTTCTTCCCCAACTCATCTGAAGTGGCACATTGTCTATCAGCTAACCAGATTCTCATGTCCTCAGGCAAAGTGCTAAGGGCTTGTTCCCTCAGCAAAAGGTCTGCCAGCCCTTCAAAAGTGGTGACCTGACATCCACTCACCCACCTATGGAAGTAAGTGCTCAGTTCAGCAACATATTCACACATACTTTCATCTGCCTTGCTTCTATGCTCACAAAACATTTTCCTATATGTTTCAGGTGTCAGCTTAAACAATTCTAACAAGTGATTTTTAACAGCAGTATAATCAAAACATGCAACGTCAGACATTTTTGACAAAACAGTTACAGCTTTACCATGGAGTAAGGGGGTCAGGAACCATACCCAGAGCCTTTGGCCAACACTATACTGTTTGCATAACCTCTCAAACATATGAATGAAACTATCAAAATTGTCCCCCTCTTTAAATTGTGGAAGAAATTTACTGACCTTTTCTGCTTCTGGGGTCCAGTTACTCCCTTCCCCATTACCTCCATTACTCTGGCGAAGAGTCAGCATTTCTCTCTCATGCCTCCTCTGCTGCTCCTTTTCCTCGGCTTCTATCTCCAAATGCCTGGTCTCCAACTCAAGTCTCTTTAGTTCCAGATGGATTTTTAAGTTTTCTGCAGAAAGGTTGAGCTTTCCATTCTCCAAGAGTATTATATCTCCACTACCAGTCCGATTGTCCTCCTGGTTGCTGTTTTCTGATGCAGCTGTAACCAAGTCTGCAATCAGGTCTGCCTTAGTCAGGTTTCCATGCACCAGTCCCCTAGCCTGGCACATCTCCACCAGCTGGTTGCTTGTCAGCTTTCCATACTCCTCTGCTGACGTGCTGCCTGCTCACCTTGACTAACTAAGCTAACAAAAGAAATAAAAGAATTGTGATCTGAACTCTGAGTATTCACTGCGTGGCTGATTTAGAGTACAAAACACCATCAAAGCTCACTGTACACAAGCTACAGGAATTCACTCTACCCACACCACTACAAGCCAATTAGTATTTGCCAACCAATTAATATGTGTTGTGGATATCCCACCACTGCCACCAATTAATATGTGACTCCCATGCCTTGGCCCAGCAATCAAGGAGCCTCAATCCTCACCACTAACACCAGTGAGGGACATCTCATATAAGGAAGGGATAACAAATTCACACAGTAAAGTGCAATTTCCCTTAAGAGCACACAGAGATCACAGTCAGTCCGGGGCTGGTCGCTCCCTTGCTCTCCAGGTCCCCAATAAGACTCCCCACTGGCACAGCAATAGGGTCCAGATCTCAGCCAGCTGGGCAAGCTAAAACCTCCAGCACACTCTCTGTCCAACCAGTGCTTCGTGTCCCTGCCCAAGTAGCTGACACACACACACACACACACACACACACACACACACACACACACACACACACACACACACACACACATACACACACAAACTTTGAGAAGAGTTTATATAACCACACAGACACTCCTGAGGAAGGCTGGCACAGGCTCTCCAGCTGTGCCCCTTTTACCCAGACTACACAGTAGAAATCACTGCCACCACCCAGCTAATATTTATCAGCTAACCAAAGGCCCTTAAAAGGGTGTCCAATTATTACTGTGCAATATTATTATCCACCTGGTAAGTGTGACTAACCAGTCAAGGCTTATTAGAGTGACTTGGTACAGGATCACTATATACATGCAATGTACTCTAGAGCTTAAATTATCTCTACACAATACAGCCACAGTTAAAAGGGTTTAAAAATATTTAATAATAAATAATTAAAAACACAAGACAATACTTTTTACTACACCATGCTAGTCAAGAGTTCAGAGATCACAGAGAAATACTTAAAATAATTCAGTAGTACAGTTCTGACATCACAGGAAAACACTTAGTCTATTCTTTCTAGTGTCTAGCTATTTCTAAGAGAAAACACAAGTCTAAGATACAGTTACATATAGAGCAAGACATTGCTGATGAGTTGGATGGTCAAGATAAAAAAGCTTAATGCTCTCTGATTCTCTCTGTTTTTAAAATCACATTCCTGGTTCACATTACATCATTCTTCACACTTCCATTGGTTCCCAGGCTAACAGAAACTACATTTACATTCTTTAGTAAGCTCACACCAGGTCAGGAAGCAAAGCCATTAAGGACATTTATGCATGCAAAATCTGGCCTTAGAACAATAGCAAGAATTCCTTCATCTAGACCGGCTGGAGCCTTGTTTACATCAAAGGGTCACAACAGGCTTTACCTGGTCAGTAGAGTGCACTGCTGTTACATTTTTTTCAGTTCCACATGTAACACTATTTTTACCATTTAAAACACAAGCCTGAGGTTTAAATTAGTATTTATAGATGACAGAATTTTCTTTAAAATTCTATCTGGCTAGGCTGGCAGCCTTCACCTATCTTCAACCAATCTTCACAACAATATAATATATTAACAACTGATTACAAACCCTGCAAATACACGCAATGAATCTGTGTCACATATGGAATAGGTATGTTTTATTTTTGTGCTTAAAGTAACAAGAACAAGGACAGAAATGAAAGTAACTGCTGAGATTATTTCAGGATATGAGAGATAAGTATATGTTTTTGTGGGACCACAGCTGGAGCTTTACTAAACACAAAGAAATGATTGAATCATTTGAAATTTTAATGCTTTTCAAGAAATCAAAGAAAGAAAGAAAGTAAGAAATAATAGCTAGGAAAAGTGAGGCCTTTCTAACAGATGTAATGAAGAAAGAAATGAGAGAGAGAATGAATAAAAGGAGAGTGAAAAGGGGAAAGAGAAACTATATATAGAGAGGCTGATATTTAATAATATTTTTGCTAGCTAAATAATTTTACCAGCGAACCTAGGATATGTAATTTAAATGTACAAAACTAGTAAATATGAAAATCTTAGGAAAAAAAGTAGGACAATGCATGAATGGCCATCCATCCACAGCCTCTTTTTCCAATTTTTGCACATGGGGTTGGAGTGTCACATCAACAATGAAAATTTTCTAGAATCCATGTTTACTCTGTTGGTTAGCTATCCCTGACTCGCTTCATAATAGAAATTACAACCATTCAAATAAATTGTTTGAAAATATTGTGTGTGTGTGTGTGTGTGTGTGTGTGTGTGTGTGTGTGTGTGTGTGTGTGTGTAAAAGAGACATAGAGATATGAAATGCTCCTCATAAGATGATTTCTGTTGGCCTAGTTCCATGGTGCAGAGGGATGGAATCCTGACTGTGATCTATGTGAGTGAAGTTTGATTAGCTGTCTCATCTTGGGAGGTGCCAGACAGGGAGGGGAGCAATGAGGGTGAATGTTAGGGGAGGGGGTATCATGGCACTCATGATATGATTCCCCAG
>NC_056745.1:883931605-884099105 GCF_019279795.1 Protopterus annectens
ACACACACACACACACACAATTACTTTGGTCGACAAATCAACAACATTGATGGCAATAAGGTCGGGAGTGCAAAATGTCGACAAGCAACTGCGCCTGCTCAAGGAAAATCCTTGCTGCAAAAACACAACACCAACAAAAAAACAAATAACATAATTTTTGCAGGGAGGCAAGCCATCATGAGCCCCTATGTAGGTGGCTGTACCCCAACAACCCCTGCAAATTATATATACTAATTCCAAGATCGCACAATCCCTGAGGAAAGGGAATATTCCCCTGCCCGGGATTGTTAATCTACCGGACTTCTCTATCATCTGTACATGTTGACCAAATGAGATCTATTAAACAGATGTCCACAACCTATCATTTCAACCAAATGCCTGAATGTTCCACACACACACACACACACACACACACACACACACACACACACACACACACACACACACACACCTGTACATGTATTTATTATATGTATGCAACAAGGCACAAGAGGTTTCTGCATGATACATGTATTACCACGGGTCTATGTCAGAAGATCGAAAGTTCAAAAGACTGAAAACCAAAATATCTAAATCTCAATACCCCCTGCACCCTTCATGTGGGAGACTATGCCCCCCACACCCCCTGCTGATTATATATACCAACTCCAAGATCACACAACACTGGAGAAAGGGCAAATTCCATTTTCAACATTTTGAGTTTTAGATATTTTGATTTTCAGTCTTTTGAGCTTTCAATCTTCTGAAGGGGATCCATTACCACATATGCAGAGTGCCTTATAATACTGGGAATGTAAGAAACATTGCACTTATAAAATTTATACTTACAGTCTGAAGTTTGCATTTACTAGTTTATGTATGATAATTATATGTGTTACAGTTTGCTTTAAAGAAAACTAGTTTATCCAATAATCAAAGCAGAACAATTATCACACAAAGGTAGACCATAAAAAAATGATAAAAACAAGAAAGCACCAATCACAAAAGATCCACAACACTTTTATTAGACAGTTAAGTGGTTTCATCAATATTATGTACTGGAGCTCATCAGAACTAATTTAACTAGACCAAGTTTCCATTTAAATATGTGTCAGGAATAATGAGATAAAGTCATGTGATACAGTTAAAAAATGATCTGAAAAGACCCTGCAAGTTAAAATCTTATTGTTAAAAGCAGTTGCATAATATTTCAAAACCCTCATACGATCAATGAAAAAAAAATAATAAAACACGTAATGCTATAATCAAGAAAACATTATGTTATCCTAATGCTGCTACAAATAAAACAAAAAAATTAATTTTAATTTTTCTTGCCTTAATTTCAGAATGTTACTGATGGAAATGCTGTCATTTAACTCTGTTTTTTTAAGTAATGTTCAGACTGAGTTGCACTCAAGTTATCTGTACTCCAGTCTGGTTTCCCAAAATCTGACCCTACATGTTCTTAGCACTTTTTCTAACATAAAAAAAAACTAAGTTCATACAAGCCCTCATGTTTACTAAAGCCATTGTTAAAGCCCTTTTTAACAGTGCTGTTTATAAGTTAGAGGTCGCTCTCAGTTTTACCCACATAAAATGATTCACAAGAGATATCTCTTAATTAGACTGCATCACTAGTGTTACAAATGTCCCATCCTTTACATGCTACTGTATGATATGTTTCTAGAAATGGTGAAATGAATGCATGTATTTGTATTCATAAGTTTGCATAGCTGCTGTTAATTTTTAGTGCATTTGATAGAGAAAGTAGTTGGGTCAGGCACTTTGGGGCTGAATATGCAGCAGCATCTAATTTCCTCGATTGGAAACCTTACTGCTTTAATTCAAGGGTTGACCCAACAGTTATCACTTGTTCTTAATGGCAGACCAAGTTCTTCAGATAATATTCATAACAACCAGTTCTCTCAGCCTTTATTTTCTCAGCAGAGTACTAATTCGAACATCACCCCTGCTCAGAGAACACAAAACCATCAATTGCCGAATTCCACGAGAATGGCTAACTCGGTGAGTGATAGTTCTGTTCCTACAATTGACAACGCCCATGGTAGCGATGAGATCTGGTTGATGAATTTTTCTGTTGGTGGATGCATCCAGGAAAGCAATGAGCTCAGTTTCCAGGTCAATGGGAACCTAAATGGCAGGACCCACAATGGTGGTATGGAGCAGCAGTTGAAATCGTTGAAGGAACAGACTTTCAAGCTGTGTAAGCTTCAACTGGAAAACTGTTATCTATGGGAATGTTTGAGGAGGGACCAGGTTCCTAAGGGGCCTCCACATATGGAAATTTCCAACAGGGCTTGTTCTGGGCTCTGATTTACATCGTGATCTCATTGTGCTCTTCAGCTGGTACGAATGTGAACTGTTGGAATTACTGGTAAGAGACAATGAATGCAAGATTCAAAAGTTTAATGACTCTATTAATGCGTTAAATGCTACTATTCAAAAAGATTTGTTATTTGAGCACAAACTTAGTGAATATATAGGTCTGTTTTTATCAATGTGGACAGGGCTATTGATGGTTTTAAGAAGAAAAAATTAAGAAACTGAATAGGGATAAAACCGATTATGATTTAGGCAAAGCCTACCCTATTCCACCAGGGAACAGTTTGGGTTTTCACAATGATGTTCATGAAGGCCTTATTGACATTAGTTCTTGCACTGACAATCAAGAGAATGATGTGAATGGGAGAGCCCCGTTAGGGGTAATGCCATTAAGTAGGTCAGAAAGACCTCTGAACCGCAGACAACAAAACCAGGATTTTTCTAGGATATCGAACAGCTCCTCCCCGGCGTTTCAAACAATGAGAGGAGGGACAGCCAGAGGGAGGGGGGTGAGCGAGGGGGATAGTGATGAGGTGGTAGAGGATGGTGGCCCACAATGCATCATGAATGAGCTTGGCGACTTTAAAATTTACAATTTTAGTAGATGTATGGTTACAAGAGAATGGGTAAACCTATTTCAGAGAATTCTTACTTTCATTCCTTCACAAGTGGCCTAACTTGATGTTGTTTTGATTGATTTAAAATAATTCATTAGAAAATTAAACTTTACCTTTTATTTTGATGAAAAAAGACACACCCCTTATGTACCCAAGAAAGCAAAAAGTTAAGTCACTTGAATCCACCACTCTATCTTGTTTTACATTTTTTTGAGAAAATATGTGAAAATGACATAAGGAAACAGCTCAGTAAGAAAAGGTGATTTAGATTTTACTTGGAACAGTGAAGAACTGAGATTACTCCATAACATCTCAAATAAGCCCATTAGGCTTATGAAGCCTGACAAGGGGGGATGGACTTGTTGTTATGGACAGTAATGATTATATTAGTAAAATCTTATTGCTCCTGTATTCTGACACTTATGATGAAGTTTCCTTGAACGAACTACATCTTTCATACAGATGTATTGATATCATGTTAAATGATCTGTTCTTAGATAATCAGATTACTGAGGCAGAGTTATTATTTTTGACATTATCTCACCAAAACCCCCCACTATCTTTGGCATCCCTAAAAATCCATAATAGTTTAGTGGACCCCCCTTTGCGACCTATTGTGGATGCCAAAGCTTCTAAAACCTTCCCACTGGCAAAGTTTATTGATTTTCAGTTAAAAGGAGTTATTGGAAACTTTTAGCATTTATTGAAGGATTCCTGGGATCTATTGTCCAAGATTTCCAATAGGCATTTTTTTTAAGATTTAATTTTTGCTATGATCAACATTCAAGACTTGTTTTCCTCCATCCCCTATGATGAGGGGCTGAAGATGTATTATGAATTTTTTTGTGGACATACTGGTTTTAATCATTCATATTGAACAATTTTATTAATTTTGAGGGGTAATTTTTTAGGCACAAGAAGGGTGTGGCGATGGGAGCAGCCTGTGTCCCCATCTTTGCCAATATAGTTCTCACACAATGGGAATTAAGTATCATTTTTACATCTGAATGGCCCAGATATTGGTCTTTTTATAGCCGATACCTGATGACATCATACTTTTTTTGGAAAGGGCCTAGGAGTACGTTGGATTCGCTTTTTGAGTTCTTGAATTCTAGTACTGGTTTCCTAAGTTTTTCTATGGAATCAAATTATGACAGTGTCCATTATTTTGACATCATCCTTCTTAGGGACAGAGTGTATAAACATTTTGTCTTTACCCTTTACAGGAAACCCACTTATTCAAATTGCTTTCTTGATTTCCAGAGCTGCCATCTACTACATCAAAAGAAATCCCTTGTCAAATGGCAGTGTGTGAGGTTAGCGCGCATGATTAGCAATGATGGTATGTTTGCTCTGGAGAGTGACAATTTGAAGAACATGTTTAATATGAGAGGTTACCCTTTTGATTTTTTGGATTCAATTTTTGAGAATGTTAGCCTCAAAACAGCTAGCGGTCACTTTGCCCCACTATTGGGATCCATTGATAATGGATGTATCAAGGACATTGCTTCTAGGAACATCTGTCCCAGCAATGTGGTGGACTATAACAGAGTTTTTATCTTACAGTTTACATTTTCAAGCTATTAAGGACATTATTTTCAGGAACTGGGCTATATTTGATATTGAGTGTGCCCATCGGGAAAAGGTTCATAATAAACCTGTGATAGTCTATAGGAAGGGTCCATGTTTTAAAAATATTCTTGAAATAAGTTCTAAAGTGTTAACGGATGGGGGGATGAAGAAATGTGGACACTGTTCACAATGCAAATACATTTTTGAAGGGACTTCAATCCTAATTGTAGGATATGGGTTGATAAAACTGGTTCATAAGTTTAATTTTAATAGCAAGTGTCTAGTTTATGTAGCTAAGTGCCAAATGTGTGAAAATTTTTATGTTGGAAAAACTTTTAAAAAGTTTAGGACTAGGCTATAACAACATATTTATGACATTCAGAAGCACAATGACATGAATGCCTTGGCTAAACATATTATGAGACATCCCACACATAGCTTTAAATTTATTGCAATAGATCAGGTAGCTCTAGGTTTGACAGGGGTGCCAGTAGACTTGTATTTAGAGTGCAAAGAATTAAAGTGGCAGTTAAAATGTAATACCACCCAGCCCCCAGGAATCAACGATGTTACCTCCATTTTAAGAGTCTTAAAATTAAAGCTAATTTATTTTTTTAATAAATGCTTAAAGTTCTTTCTTTTTTAAGAAATGCTTAAAGTTTTTTTCTTTGTTGAGTTTTGGTGAGGTTCTTGTTATTTAATGGTTAATTAATGATTGTTATTTATTTATTTTTTTCATTTTTTTCATTTTGTTTTGTGATGACTGTTTAATAATATATGATAAAGACGAAGTTGTTGCTTTAAATAATTATTGGGCTCATTCATTGCTTTTAATTAGGGAGGGGTTACTGGTTGTTAAACTTGTCATTTTGTGTTTGGTTTCTGATGAAGTTTAGAGTTTACCACTGATGAAAGAGCTCAATTTTTGAATAAAGCCTTGTTGTGCGTCCTACCTTCTTCCTCTTTTTTGTTTTCATATATTTATAGAATTAAGCATATTACAATATTTACAATGGCCACATTTAACCATTACTGTGTTTGTGTCATTAATGTATGATTATTATTTTCTAAACTTTTCACAATGCAATTATTTCTCTTAAAGACAAATTTTAGTTCTCTGTCTAATTTCTCATTTATTTCCTTTATAAAATCAGCATTCCAGTTTTTATTAATAATGGTTCTAATTAGTTAGATTGCAGATTGTAAGATAAAATAAATGTCTTGTTCATTTCTACAGTCTTGTCCACTACAGATGATACTGTGAATTCTTTGTTAAGCAAAATGGATTATAGCTAATCGTGCCCTTAGTTCTAATTTCACATATTTCATGCATAAATGTTATAGGAAAATCTATATTAATTAAATTCAATTAATTTACTTACAACTCAATATCAAAAAGTGAGTAGTCTAAACTATGTCTAGACAGGTGGACCATCTGCCCATCAGTTAGAGTTTTCTCCTGCTAAAATGGGGTAGTTGTTGTTAAAATGAAGGCAAACATTTGAAAAAGTAGGATTTCTATATATAGTAGATTGAAAAAAATTCTTTGCATTTTATTTAAATATAATAACACCAAGGTAATTAATAGTATTCTTTGCCACAGTATGTGAAAATTTCAAAAAGGTACTTGTCCCTTCCAAAAGTTCTACAAAATCAGTTAGTTGTTCAATACTACCTGTCCAAATAATGGAAATATCATCAAGATAGTAAATGTATATACTAAGATACCCATTAAACTCAGAATTTAGAACACATTTTTTATTCTTATGTAGAATGATATAAAAATGGTTTATAGTCTTGATTCAGTATTGGTGATATCTGCAAACTGTGTAACTGAATCTAAAAAACATTTCTGGCAAACAGAATGGGTATCACTGTGAAAACAATCCTTCATGTCTAATGCTACAAAAATAAACATCAATACAAAAATCAGCATCTCTCAAAATGGAATGAATCTTTTAAAACATGAGATTTTTACTAAAAAAAATTCTTTAGGTTGTTCACAAAAATAGCTAGTTGCTCTATTTTAGATTCACTCGTAGCTATAATGGGATATAAAAGGGATTCTAAAACATTTTATGAACTTTGTGCATTATATGGATCCATCACATGTAAAAACTCAATTCCTGCTTAATAATGACCTCTTGAAGAAAACTGGATAATAAATAAAGCCCTTCCTATGATCACTGTTGCAGTATTACTAACCATTGGGCTATTCCACCAGGGATAGCCGTTCCTCCCAGGATACCAAAGCCTAGGCATCTTCATCTCACGCCATATGTCTGACATATGATCAAAGCATGCCAAGGCTATGTGGCACTTAAGGGACATACAGGCATGAAATACCTCAGAACTTTCTTGCTTTCAGGCTGAACACTGAACCTGTATGTTTTGCTGACATGTGAGACAATATGACCGTTGCCAGTGCCACTTGCCTTCAGCACCTAAGTATTTCCATTGGGGACACTTCCTCTCATTCTTATTTTTTGCCAAAATATTAACCTTTTTCATGTCAGCTTATAAGGGAAAATGTGACTTTGTGTGGCAAATACCTTACAAAGACAACCACACTAAATGAAATTTTGCCTAGGACCCAATCACGACTACAGGGTACAAGACCCTTAAGAACCATTTGTCTTCCCTTAATATTTTGTAAGAAAAGTAAAGATTCCAACAGTTCATGCATGTAAAAAATGGAAACTGAACTTTTCGTTCAGATAATCTTCATCAGCAGAGAAAAAAGTTAAAAAATTCCAAGTGCGATGCTTCTGCTGCTCGGTCAGACCTGTATATCTCTGCTGTGTCTCCTGATGAGGCCTTTGACTACCTGGATGCTTTGGCTGCTCCCTCTGTGACAACCTCACTGGAGGCTGAAATGGCAAGTCCTCTTAGCATGTCTGCACAGACCGATCAGATGGCTGCCTTGGATGTGAAGGGGGAACCAAGGCCGATTACTGCAGAGGGACCCAATTGAATTGCTCATATTCTTGTCTAAGAGGAAATACTAGGCTACCTCATTGAGGTATGTCAGGAGTCTGAGCCTCCTCACTATGTGCAATTCCTCTTCCTACTAAGAAAAAGCAGAAGAAGAAGCATACCTTTCCTTCACCCCAGGCATCACAGATCCTCTCATCAGCAGGAGTGAAATGAATTCTGTCACAGACAGCACAATATTTTGGCATCTTTGAAGCCTCCACAGTTATTTTCTTATGCTCCTGCTCCTTCCACCATTTCCCCTCTGAAAAGACAGAGGGATTCTTCCTCTGAGGAAGAAGAGTCAGATTGGGATGAAGGTTCCCTAGTTTACTGTTCTCAGACTCATTCTCCTTTGGAGTATGAGTTGAAGGAAGAGGATACTATGTCTTCTGATTCTACAATAGAAGTGATTTCCTTTGGGAATACAGTGTGTAAGATGATACATTATTTTCAATGTTAAGATAAGCAGGTGCCAGATATTTAGAAAAGGTACTGTGACTTGATGTTCATGGGGGGGGGGTTCCTAAACCCTCTGCGATCCCTCCCATCCTTGAGGCTTCCCAGGACACCTTCATCACAGTGGCAATGAACTATATGACCCAATCACAAGCTCCTAGGAAGCCAGATAAGTTCTACAAGTACCATACAACCATCTGTTTTTGTTTAAGGACTCTTTCTTTGACCCTACAGTCATTTCCCTATAATCTGATAAACCTACTAAACTTTTACCTCTTTCCAATGCCCACCCTAACAATAGAGATAGTAATGCTATTGACAGATATGGAAAGAAGGTTTACAACTCTAGTCTTTCATGGTCTTAATTACCAGTCACATATGACCAGATATTTGTTGCTTCTCTTGTAGGTAACCACTTGGCATAATGGGCAAGGTCTTGACCTCCCATGCATAAAGTTCAATGTTCAATCCTGACCTCCGACCAATGTATGTTTGGAGTTTGCATGTTTTGCCTTTTTCTCTGTGGTGTTCTCTCCACCTCCCAAAAAACATGCTGAGTGTTTCCATATCAAAGTCACCAGACTCCACATGGTGCTTTACAGGGGGAAGAGTTGTACAGACAAACCGCTATGGGCATCTACTATGGTGTGCAGTACCCTCAATACATGAGAACATGGATAACAGGCTGTGCACTGTGGCTGAGGTAGTAACTCAATGGTGTAAAATATGACTCTAGGTGATTCAGTCATGCTGACTAATGTCACCAAATGGGCATGGGTATTTTCTGATGATAAGTGGGTTCAGGACTTCGCTTACTCTTACCTATGCCAGGGACCCATGTTAATGGTGGGAGGGATGCATATACCCCTATTGGCCAGTATGTGCCTGCCATAAATTCCAGCAACCCTGGGTCAATATGCTACTGGCTGGCTGGTGTCGAGTTTCCCAGCCTGGGTTACCGGAGAGAGCTCTGTTGAGTGAAAGCTGGGCATAAAACCAATCAACCTGCCAAACATAGACGAAGACTTGCTATGCTTACTGTATGTTCACTGACAGGATGCAGCTTGGAAGTGGATGATAAGATGATGAGGAGGAGGCTGGACATCCTATGTATACAAGAGACGAGATGGAAGGGCATTGCATGCAAAGACACTTGCCTTGGGATGCAGAGTCTATTACTCTGGAGGAAGACAGTATAGAAATGGTGTGGGAACTGTGGTGAGAGAGAAAATTCAGAAGGCAGTGAAGGATATCATCAGAATTAGTGACAGACTCATGGCAATCAGACTCCAGCCTAACGATAGGGTAGTACTCATAATTTCAGTCTATGTCCCACAGCAGGGTTGTGATATTGAGGAAAATGGTGCATTCAGACAGCAGTTGCAGGACCCGATAGATAAAGCAGGACAACATGAATTGGTGTTGATAATGGCTGACTTGAATGCAAATATCGGGACAGGCTATGAAGACAGTCTTGGGCTACATGGGAAGAGCAACAGTGATAAAGAAGGAGAGGGCATTCTAGACATGTGTCTGGGAAATGGCTTGATAGTAGCAAACACATAGGTTCATAGGTAGGTACTAGGCTATCGACCCTGGGGCCTATTCAAGCCCAGCCAAAAAGGTACCCTGCCTTTTGCCACCCAAGAAAATTATTTTCCTGTGCCACTGTTCACATGGTTTAGAAAGAGAGATAGTCACAAGATCACATACAAGAGTGGCCGACATGCAACTCAGGTGGACTTCCTCCAAGTAAAGAGAGGGTACTGCTATAGAAACAGTAATTTCAAAGTCATCCCCAGTAAAACAGTCAGCTCACAGAGTAAAACACTAGTTGCCACAATCAGCTGCAGGGAATGGTCAGAGAAGGCTCTAAGGTCAACAGAGACCAGGTTGAAGACCAGGAAGTTGACTGTTCAAAGAATTACTCAGGGCTCTAGCACCCCGAGAAGTGGCGGAAATACTTGGAGTTGAAGAAGAATGGCAGTATCTCAAAACAGCATGTGTGAGGACTACAAAACAGATATGTGGCTGAGACAGGTATGGAAATAAGGTACATACTGAAAGCTGGTGGTGGAATGTAGAAGTCTAGGAAGTCATCAAAAGAAAGAAGGAGTGCTGGAAAAAGTGGGAGATAGAAAAGTTAGACCAGGCTTGGAAAGAATACTGGTTGGCTAACAAAGAAGCTAAGAAAGGAGTTGCAATAGCAAAGAATGGGACATCAGAAGCACCAGCATCTGGAAAGTGACTCATTAGGTGGCACAAAGAAACTACATCAGGTTGCAAGACAAAGACACAAAGATAAAGATGGTGATACCAGCAACAATCTGCTCACCAGTTCACAGGACATCAGAGGCAGATGGAAGTAGTATTTCAGCAGCTTCTGAATGAAGAAAACCCCAGAGAAGCCATTCTGCCCCAGACACTGCCTATAATGAGAGAAGAGGAGCAGCCCACCCTAAAAGAAGGGCAGCATTAAGGAAAATGAAGTCAGGGAAAGTAGGAGGCTTAGATGAGGTCTTAGCAGATATGACAAAGATGCTGGGTGAGATAGGGGACAAATGGCTCCTGCGGGTAGTCCTAGCAGCATGTAGAGAAAAGAATAACCTACATGACTGGAGAATAAGCATAATCATGCCAGTGTACAAGAACAATGGGGACATCCACAACTGTGGGCAGTACAGATGTATCAAACTCCTGTCACACTGCATGAAAGTTCTGGAGAGGGTGATTGATAAACAGGTATGCAGAAAAGCAGAACGTGAGATGGGAGATGAGCAGTTTGGATTCAGATCAGGATGCAGCACAACTGACCTGATATTTTCAGTGAGACAGACAGTTGAAAAGAAGCTAGAGATGAGGAAAGAGTCCAAATGAGCATTCCTAGACTTGGAGAAAGCATATGACAAGGTCCCAAGAAAGCTAATTTGGCCAGTACTGCTGTGGTTCAAAGTCCCATAAACATTGGTAAAATTAGTGCAGGCTATGTACAAGGACCAATGACTCAATTACAAACAGTGTTCAGTCTTACAGAGGGGTTCCCAGTGGGAGAGGGTATGCACCAGGGTTCAGCTCTGAGCCCACTGCTGTTCATCCTGGTGATAGACTACATTACCAAACAGGTTATAGGGAACAGATCAACAAGGTTGATGGATGCAAATAATGTGGCATTACAGGCAGGCTATGAGCAAGAACTTCAGCAAAGGATAGGTGAATGGAATGCAAACTTGAAGGCACGTGGGATGAAACTATGTATAGACAAGACAGTGGTAATTGCAACAAATTGGGGAAATCAGAAGATAAGAACTGAGATAGAAGGGAAGATACTGGAATAGGTTAACAGCTTCAAGTATCTGGGAGAGGTGGTTGAAAGGGAAGTCTGAATGAACAGTTCAAAGCTAGAATTAAAGGGGCTGTAGCCAACTGGCATATAATGTCTGGTAGAGTTCAAAGCTAGAATCAGAGGGGCTGCAGACAACTGGCATAGAGTGTCAGGTGTAATATATGACAGAAGAATGCCAAAGAAGCTGAAAAGTAAGGTGTACAAAACAGTGGTTTGGCCAGTACTACTGTGAGGTACAGAAACCTGGGCAGTAAAGGCAGAGCAGATGAGAAAGCTACAGGGGATGGACATGAAGTGCCTGAGAAGGGTGGTATGATGCACAACGTGGGGGAGGCAAAGAAGTGAGGAGACAATAGCAGAAGCCAAAATAGCTCCAATTGCATGGAAGATCAAAGAGAACAGATTATGGTGGTTTGGGCACATGTGCAAAAAAGCAGAAGACAATCTGGTGCAGATGATTTGGGACAGACAGAAAGAAGGTAAGAGGAAACAGGGGTGTCTCCCAAATATGCAACAAAGTCTAGAAGATTTAGGATCTTTGCTTGGAAGTGTTTACATATTTTTTTATATCCAAAGTAGACTCCAAAAAATTTTACCTGAGGTTGGTAGCAAAAGTTGGAGGTCTCATGGGAAAGAAAGATGTAATTGGGAATATTTTTTTCTGGGAGTGTAATGAGTTGGCAGCCTTTAAAAATTTCCTGCAGACTACTCTATCAGAAATACTGAGTGAGCAAATTGGTATGACTAAGGAAATAATTTTGAGCTATAATACAGAATCGGAATTGCCTAGACATAGCAAGGTCTTGCTGAGTGTAATTATGATGGCTGCCAAAAAATCAATTATTAGGAAATGGAAATCAAAGTCTAAACCAGCTGTAATAGATGTAGCAAATACAGTTACAGAGATAAAACAGCTGCAAAAGGGGAAATTTAGAAAATGCTAGGAGCAAATTACATAGAAAAATATGGAAATTGTGGGAACAATGCATGCAGACAAGGAATGAAGTTTAAAAGAAGGCAGGATTTGTATGAGCTATGTAATGTTTGACTGACGGTGACTTGCTAGATTATAAGTGATGTAATGTTTGACTGACGGCGACTTGCTAGATTATTAGTGATGTAATGTTTGACGGACGGTGACTGGCTAGATTATAAGTGATGTAATGTTTGCAAGTAAAATTATGTCAATATGGTTTGTTTTCATTTATTTGAATGTATGATTGTCTATGTCATAAGTGATAAATTAATAGAGATTCTTGTTTAATAAAAAACACAAGGCCTTACTATGTCTAGGCAATTTAGTGCCTGTATTCCAGCTCCCAAAAAAAAAAATAATAATAATAATAATAATTTCCTTAGTTACACCCATCTGCTTACCCAGTGTTTCTGAGAGTATTCTAAATGGAATTCTTAAAGTCTTCCAACTCATTACACTCCTGAAACATGTTCCCTGCTACCTCTTCCTTCCCCATCACACCTCCAATGTTTGCTATCTACCTGAAGAAATGTTTTTGAAGTCTGCTTAGGGAATAAAAATATGTATGCAAACAGTCTAAAATCTCCTTAACTTTGTTGCATATTTGGCAGCCTTACATATGTCTTCCCATTGTTTCCTGGGGAGTTGCTTATCCAATCTCTCTTCTCAATTTTACCAACTGCCTCTGATTGATTCCTATAGTTGCAGTGCAATATTTTATCTGACCTATTAATTATCCCTTTTTAAACAGCAGCTTCCATTCTAGATTCAGCTAAACACTTTAACAGAACAGGTCTTTCACATGGGATTCCTCTATCCCTTTCTTGTTTTTCTATCAATCCCTGAGAAGGAAGGCTGTCACTAGCATGCAGTCCAAATGTCTTCTTGAGCTCTTACCATTCGATTAACTTTTGCATCTCTAGTTATCTTCTCCCAATACATTGGTTCCCTTGCCAGTTTTCTCTAGTAAATAACAGCCCCATCTTGCTTATTCTCTTTATCCCCAGTTGCAGTCATTCCTATTGGCAAAATATCCTTTCTGCCCTCTCATTTTGGCTTAGTTCATAGAATACTTTCCAATACTTTATGAATATAATATTCTGTATGACTGTTATTCTCCTTAATGATCTGCATCCAAAATCCCACTCTCTCATTAATTTCTTAAATTTTCCCACTGCTGCATCATTGTTCCTTTCCCCTTTAAATTACAGATTTCTGCTTGTGTTACATATATGAACCTTAACTGTGTAGTTCTAAAATATCCCTTCAAATCAAGTCATTCTAAACCACCTTGTTCTATTGGAAGGACCAATTTATCCCACTTGACCCTAGCCCTTTTCCTCTCCCAGAGAAAATCCTTCAACTCTTATTAATTATTGTCCACAACTTCTCTGGCTGATAAAAATATGCCTGAATTTTAAATAAAACTAAAGGAACTAAAACATTTTCACTGATTATGTCTTGGTATCCACAACCATACACAAGTCCTTGCAGTTTCTCAGTATTTGTATTATCTTTTTAGTCTCTTCCCACATATCCTTAGCTGTCATAACAGCATCCTTTTTAATTCATACTCCTAAATACTTCATTTGATCATGGTCCAATAAATGTGGGTATTGCTGAACTGATTCATGTGTGTGTAAATAGTTTACAGCTATAGCCTTTGTTTTATCTTCATTAATTTTATACCCTAAAAAGACTTGAAACTTGAAAGATATATTCAACATGATGGCATAGCTATGGGCACTTCATGTGCCAATAGTTACGCCAACATGTAAATGGCACTGTGGGAAGAAGAGCAACTAATAAAATAATAGGACCAAGGATAACCAGCAAACCTCGTGCACAGGCAATGGAAATCAAAGTCTAAACCAGCTGTAATAGATGTAGCAAATACAGTTACAGAGATAAAACAGCTGCAAAAGGGGAAATTTAGAAAATGCTAGGAGCAAATTACATAGAAAAATATGGAAATTGTGGGAACAATGCATGCAGACAAGGAATGAAGTTTAAAAGAAGGCAGGATTTGTATGAGCTATGTAATGTTTGACTGATGGTGACTTGCTAGATTATAAGTGATGTAATGTTTCCCTAAAATCCACAAGTCTGTGGACCATCCTCCTTTCAGACCAATCATTTCAGGGTCCAGATCAAAAACCTTCAAGTTGGGTAAATGGATTGACCACCAGCTTAAACATATTTATGAAGGTATACCTCAAATTTTGAAGGATTCTTGGAGCTTTTTAGGAAAACTCACACATGACCACTGGCAGACCAACCTTACCCTGGTTACAATAGACGTTGTGGACTTGTTCTCCTGTATTCCCAACAAATTAGGATTGGAATATTTTTCCAACAGTCTACGTAAATATTCTGGATTTAGTTGGGACAGGATATGTTTATTATGTGACATGATGGGTCTGGTCTTGGAACATAATTACATCACGTTCCAAGGGGAGTTTTTCAAACAAATCAAGGGGGTGGCCATGGGCTCCTCATGTGCTCCGATTTTTGCAAATCTGGTAATGGTTGAGTGGGAGGAGGAGATTTTGTTTCAAAGCCCCTATTATGCGGACATCAGATTTTATGGACGATACCTGGATGACATCTTTATTATTATGTGGGCAAAACGGAAAGGAATCTAAAGAAACGTATTTACGAACATTTTTATCGGATCCAGAAAAAAGACAATAAAAATGCACTTTACAGGCATTTGCTTGAATATGGTGAAGCACATACCTTCCGTTTTGCCATTATTGACCATTTGCAAAGTTTTATGTTCAGTGGAAATTGGAAAATGCAGTTATCAGCCTTAGAGAGCAAATGGCAGATAATGCTAGATGCCACGAGGGCCCCAGGACTAAATGATTCAATCAGTATAAAACCATTTTTGGTATTGGCTCAGTAATGGTGTAAGCACACCTTTCATAATATTGATTGTAGTGATATTAGTAATTTATCACAACAACATACAAGTGTGGATTTTTATTTATATATTTACATATTTACATTTATATATATAAAAATGTTAGCATATTCAGACTAGATTTATTGTTATTTTAAATGTTATTTTTTATTTTTTATATATCAAAATTAATGCATATTTAAACAAGAATCCTTGATCTATTTTTATGGTTATATTGTATGCATTGTCTACAAGTGAGTATTCACTGTATGCATTACACCTTTAAATGTTTTGGCGCCTTTTTTAATTAATGTTGTTATATAAACATGTTGGGTATGGGTATGTATGGTTCTGATGAAGACTAGTATCTCTAGTTGAAAGCGCTAAACCAGGTTGGAATAAACGTTTTTTTCCTGTGCACGAGGTTTGCTGGTTATCCTTGGTCCTATTATTTTATTAGTTGCTGTTCGTGTGTTCACTGTGGGAAGAAGATACATTGTTTAGAATGTACTCACATCTTGAATATGTTTGATTTTATCGACATTTTGTCGATGATCTCTTTTTGGTTTGAGTAGGGACAGTGGTAGAATTAGAAAGATTCCTAGAGAAATTAAATAGAATGTTTGAATATCTCAAATTCACCATGTGTTACTCCTAAGTTAGAACTGAATATCTAGATATACATGTGGAAAGACTTGAGAATGGCCTTATCAATACTGGAGTTTATAGGAAACAATGCTACAGGAACACACTGTTGTATAGGAACAGCATGCATCCCCAGCATCGTCATCATAAAGGGACAAGGGATGAGAGCATCTAGATTAAATGCTATGGATGAAGGGTTCCAAGAAGAATTGGTTAAACTTAGAGAGAGATTAATGGAGACGGGCTACAGTTTTTCTGAAGTAGAGAGGAATCTGTCCTCAATAGTCTTAGGATGGATAGAGCTAGACCTTACTTTTCATCCAGCGCTGATAATATACAACAGGAGATGGGTACATCTATGCCAACTCCCGTTAAGGTACCCTTGCTTTTCACCACGGATACTAAGTCCATCACTGATATTATAAATAAGAATTGGAGAGTATTAATAACAGACACAGATGTTAGGGAAGTTGTTGGGGAACATCCTAAGTTCATTTTTAAGAACAAATGATACTTGAAGAGACTTTTGTGCCATCCAAATAATAATGGCAGAAATGTTGAAGGAATATCTGGCACATATCCATGTGGTAATTGCAATTTTTGTCATTATATAGATATGTCTGCATTTTTGTACATCTAGATACAGGTCAACATTTTACATTTGATATCTGTGCCAACTGTAGAACACCACACGTTGTGCACCTTGCCCGGTGCACAGCATGTGGATCTTTCTATGTTGGCAAAACTGATAAAGTTTTTAGAGACAGGATGAAAGAACATGTATATAAAATAAGGGTTATCTAACATTGTTATGATGTCAGGGGAAGATCACCAATTTGTATTTATGGTAATAGATAGAGTTATACCTACTATATGTGAAGGAGATGTTAGAAATACGACCGAAAGTAAAGAAGTGAAATGGATTATTAGACTCAGGGCAGATAGAGGGAAGGGCTTAAATGAGAGGGCATCCATCAAGCCCACATTAAAATCTAGGAAACTATCAGTTAAATAGCAAGTGTGTCATGACTGCACAATATTCTGTTCATGATAGTATGTTGTTAAATATAAATATACACACACAAGGAAATATTTAGCTCAAATAGAAGTTTTGAATAAGTCTATTGAATATATATTTCTATATATATTTTTATATATGATAATATGTTGTTGGAAAGACGTACAGGGACTTTTAGGTAAGATAATATGCTGCTAGAAACATGTACTTGAATTTCTATGGTGTTTTAGTAGGTTTTTGTAGAATTGTAGGCTTACATGGGTATTTTAAGTCTGAGAAATGGTGGGTACTATTTTAACTGAATGTAATTAAGTCATATGCATTTTGATTGGATGATGAACAATACTTAAATGGATTGTATGTTGAAGGATCTTTTGGTCTGAAGAAGCTCTTATGTGAAAGTGCTTACCTCCTTCATTAAAGATTTTATTTTTATTTATGCTATATGGTTATATTTTTATTTGAACTGCCTGGTTCATTTATTGCCACACTTTTTGTCTTCACTGGGTTACTCATATTACTTGCTGGCAATACTACGTTTATCCTTCAAGGTGTGACTGTCTGTTACATTTGTTTTCTAAAAAAAATTAAGTCTTAAATGGAAAAGATAAGTGACTGTTTTTTGGACTAAACTAATTGGTAAAAATATGGGCTATGCAATTATTGCTGAGACTAAAGAAATAGAATGTGCATTACAAATACAAAGTAGAACAGAAAGCAATCATTTTCCTGTTTCTGTTAGCTATAGGACAAAAGTATAAATTTAAAGGAAAAGAGTTACAATATTTGCATAACTGGAAAAGCAATAATTAAAAAGATAATTGTAACAAAGAATGTACTATGTAACGCCATGCGAGTAAGACTAACAAAATACATTAATACATGTTTTTAAAGGGCTGCCTCTACTACTAAAAGTCACAGGAAAAGCAACTGCCACAGAAAGAAACATTGGTTTGACATCAAATGTGTGAAACTAAAAAACAAAACAATTGGTGACAAACTGTTTACATCACAGACAAATCAAACCCAGGAAGAATGAATGTGATAAGCTGCTCAAAGTAAAAAAAAAAATATTTATAACAAAAATGAAATAAAATGCTGAGAGCCAATGAAACTAGCAACATTCAAATATTCTGAAAATTGATCTGCCGAAGGGAAAAAAAAAACAGAAACTGGTATATTAACTCCAGTAAATGTTTTCAACTTTACTAGAATATATTTAAAGATAAGGAAGAATGGTACAGTCACTGAAACTTTGGGGATGAAGAAAGACTAGGATAACTAAATGCCTACAATATATAGCTGTAATAGGAAAAACAAGTGAGAAAAAGGGCATAGTATATTTATAGTTAAAAAAGAATTCTATGAAAGTTGTAGAAGTTCATTGGATGGCTAACACCACAAGTAATATCAATTGTTTGGTACTAACATTTAGTAATAACAATGAAAAAACATGAGAATTTAGAAACTACTCAAAATGAAAAGTAAAGAGTTTGAATAATTAGTGTTTTTTAGTGTTTTTTTAAGTACAATCCCACAAACTTGAAAACAATTATAGGGAAGTTAAATCCACCTAGAACAAAATAGGATAAACATGGCAATTCATCTAAAGCAAGAATGATTTTCACAAAACCTCATAAGGCAGTTATATGGCAAACTAACAGGTAGCAAGAATATACTAGATATACTATGCAATAACATTAATGAAACTTATACTGTGTCCAACCTACCAGATAAAGACCACTGTAGTACATTGACTAAAATAAAGATTACAAAAGGAAGAAGTACCACTGAAGCACTAAGTCCTAAAAGCACATTGCTAGCAATATGGCTAAGAAACTTTTTAAAAAGTTAAATTGGAACAAGATATTAGGAAATAAAACAGTGATTACAGGTTAGTATGTTTCAAAGAATATCTGTTATTTAAAATGAAGAGACGAAAAAATACAAGGACAGCAAGAGATCTTTGTATAAGGCTAAACTGAGTTGTGATATGGTAAAAAATAAAGAGGAAAAGGAACAGTATTTATGGTATCTGGAATATTAACAAAAAGTAGCATACGAAAGAAAATAAAATGGCTTAGGCCTACTAAGATCAAGACAAAGACTTATCAAGAAGATTAGGAAGAAGAACTAGCATTAGAAGCAAAAGATAACAGGAAATTCTTTAATAGGTATACTAACAACACCAGGACTTCCAAGTTTTCCTGTAGTTTTACAAAACTGTAACAGAATGATGACTTGACAAAACAAGGCAGAATTGTTTGAAGACAATCTGATGACATGTCTAGTTCATCATATACATCCAAAATTCTCACTAATACACCCTCCACTGTTTCACAGTCAGTTATAGATTTTTGAAGCATTAAATACTACAATAAAGACATTAAGAGGTAATAAGACTTCATATAGAGATAATATTACAAGAAAAGACTCAAAAACATTTAGTGCAATAAACTAACTATAAGCTTCACAATGCTTTCCAATGAAACTTTTGTTTTGCTCATTTTTGATTTTGCTGTCTGTCGATTGTCAGCTTCATCCTTGTCAATTGGCCCATTTGTTCCCCTCACTGGGGTTGGGTTGACTAGGAAGGGCCACCATTCAAGATAGCTACCAAGGGTGGTTCAGGATTTTTTGGTATGTAGCTCTATGTCCCACACACACTCTGTGAAACACTGGGGAGGGAACATGCAATGGGCTGACTAAGGAGGCCATCCACTCATTTCCACAAGGAGAATTCCCCTCTAAGCAGCCCTGCCTTTCCCCTAAAGCATGAGCAGTGGTTTCCCTGGCCTCCACCAGGGAAATCAGACAGTCTACTTCCAAATGCTTATAACCTTCCTCAACTCCCCTAGGAAAAGTTGCAGGCCACAGTCCTTCAGTCCTCTCCCACTCCTCCTGGCTCTTTTAGTGCAGGGGCCACTAACAGAACCATGGATACCTAGGCTGCAGTCAGGGCTCCATCACTCAGTACCATGGAGTTAGGCATGATTTTCAACAAAAGTTAGACATAGTGTAAAATTCTGAAGGACTGAAAAAGGGTTGTAATGAAACTCGTATATAAAAACAAGGGTGACATGAAGTCACTGAAAACTATGGAACAATTAGTCTATTATGAAGTATAGGGAACACTATGGAGAAATAATTAGAATAGCTCAGAAAGAAATACATTCAAAATCTGAAGTCTGATGTAGATCTCCAAAGTGTATCCAATACTTTTACAATATAATAATTAAGGCATTAGCTAACTACAAGTTGGTGGGACCATACACAGATTTTACTGGTGCCTTTGATATGCTCACCAATGATCTTTTGATCAGAAAGGTAAGCCAAACCAAGATTATCAAATCAGTTTACAGCACAGATTGCAGACTGAATCTAAGAAAAAAATGGCCTATAGAAATTTAGGGTAGAACGTTTACAGATAGGAAATGCCTCAGGGGTCAGTCTTATGTCCCTTAATTGTTCAGCCTCTATTTAACAAACTTGATTTTATGATAAAAGATTTTTTATATTTTCTGTGCTGATGCTCTTAAAAAAGGTAAGATAACCTATACAGGTGATCAGGTGAAACTGCAGACTATATTAGAAAACGTAATGGCTCGGTCAGAAACAGACAGTAATATGAAGTGGAAGAAAGAAAGTACAGTTGGGTAAAATATTACCATAACATTAGATGTCCTTTTTTTTTCTGCTGTAGTATTCTTTACTAAAGGGATCTCCGACCTAGGGTAGCCCAATGTCCGGCCAGTATACCAAAGCATTAGGATATTAAGGATGTCATACGTCACACGTATGCTCCCTGCTCATGGTGTAGGGCATAAAGGTGACATACAGACGTACATACCTCAGAACTGAATACCCCAGGAGGAACAACACTCCCAAGGAGAAAAGGAGGAACACATGCACCAGAAGGAAAAAAGAAGAAGAAAAAGAGAAAAATGTGGAGGGGAGAGCGAATACTGCAACAGTGAAGAGAAGGACATCTACTGTTATGGTAAGACTGTACTATGTTCTTCCATATCACTGCTGCAGTATTCCTTACTCAAGGGAGAGTACAACAGCACCAGAGGAAACTTGGGAGCAGGTGGGCACAGAACAGCCCTCAAGAAACTCATGCTAGATAGCTCCGGCAAAGCCAGCTCTTGCACCCTATTTGTAACAGGGGGGCATTATACTCAATTATAGGTCTAATGAGGGAGGAGTACAGAGAGGTAATAACCTCCTCTTTTTTCTGGATGCAATCCTTTTACTTCTGAGATGAACCAAGTAAAAGGCTTTTCTAACCACTGCTGCCCCATGAGGGTCGAATGTGAGATTGTTGTCAACCTGAGTACCCAGGTCTCTCACCACGGGTTGTGTGCTTAGGAGGTTGCCGTTGATGAGGTAATCAGTAGGGGCCATGTTTTTGCTGAATGGTATGATAATACATTTTTTTGCATTTAACTTAAGGTCATGACTTTGGCACCAGTTATTTGTACTTGTGAGACCCTCTTGCAGTATGTTAACATCACTTGGGGAGTCAATGACAGCACCCAAATTGCAGTCATCTGCAAACTTTGTCAGAACAAGCCCTTTGTCTTTGCATGGACCTCTGAGAAGTAGATGCCAAACAGTAGGTGTCCCAGGACAGATCCCTGGGGAATACCACTAGTGACAGGTCTGCTGTCAGAGGTAGTGGTGCCTATTTTGACCTTGTGGATCCCATCTGTGAGCCAGTTGGCCACCCATCTGATGAGGTCAGGATTAACACCAAGTTGTGTTATCTTTTCGATGATGCCCGAGTGGGGGATTGTGTCAAAGGCCTTGACCACGTGAAGGTAAGCTGTATGTACTGACTTCCCCTCATCCAGGGCCTTGGTGACAGTCTCAAAGAAATCAGCTAGGTTCAGTAGGCAAGATCTTCCCCTGATGAATCCGAATTGGGTGGGGTCGAGTGTTTGGAGATTGCCTATGTCCTTGCTTATGAGACCCATAATAATACACTCCATGGCTTTACTGATCAGACTTGTCAAGCTAATGGGGCGATAAGTTTCCTGGGTCAGTAGTGGCACTACCTTTGTGCAAGGGGATGACAATGGTGGTTCTCCACTCTGCTGGAATGAAGCCTGTAATTAGGCTGTGGCTGAATAGCCACATTCACTCAATGGTGAAGCTAAGTTCTTGTTGGCATAGTGTAGAATACAGCCTGGGATATTATCAGGTCCCACGGAAGCTGTGTTCTTTGCCTTGGATCGGGCCTTTAACACTTGATCTATGGAGATGTAAGGTGTGGGACAAGTATCGGGGATGTCAACTGGGCATTTGGGGGGGTGATAAGGGAGTGAAGTTTGTGCTGAACCTATGAGGCAGCAGATTGGCTAAGTCAGCAGAATCAGTGTAAGTGGTACCATTAAGTACTAATTCGGAACAAACTTTGGCTTTGCCATGGAGGTTCCTAATGTAAGTGAAGAAGGACTTGTGGTTTCCCTTTGTTTCGGAGGCTAGATTCCACTCATAATTGGCTTTGAAGTTTTTCACTAGTGATCTAATTTGCTTGTTGAAGCAGAGGAGGGAGATTTTCTGATTTGGAATTTGTTTCTTTTTACCTTTGGACAACAGTTTCTTCCTTTTGTTGTAAAGCCTGTTGATAGAGGATGTCCACAGGACAGGTTTGTGTTTCCTTGAGGAGTGGGTTTTAGTTCTGTTGGGTATGGCTGAGTCCATGCAGTTGTACAGGTGCTTGTATACTGCACTGGCATACTGTTCAGCATAGTTGACTGCATCCTCTGAGGGGCACGGTGGTGTGAAGCTGCTGATACCCTCCCTTAGGAGGGTGTAGTCAGCTTTTGAGAAGTTTTTTAGCCTGGTTATGGCTGGAGAGGGGTTGGGTGGGATACAACTTCGAATGAGATGGACTGATGATCTGATCTCACCAGGGAAGAACATACTATGGGAGTGGTGCAGTGGTCACCCATGTTGGTGAGAACCAAGTCCAGTATGTTATCTCCCCTTGTGGGGGATGAGAACAGCTGGTCTTGTGTATTAGAGCTGATGAAATCAAGGAATCATTGGGTGAGTGCATTAGGGCAGGAATAGTTCACCCAGTCTATGGTGGGGTAGTTGAAGTCACCAAGGATTATGGTGTTAGGGGGGTACCTTGATGGAGTCAAGTAGGTTCAGGTAGGAGGAATTGGTGTCCTGAGACATTGAGGCCTGCCAACTATGTCATCCCAGCCAGACAGATACTGGATCCCTTTGGAAAGACACCAGAAACTAAGCCAATTGTTGAAGTGAATCATGTTTGTTGGTATCATGGCATCATTCTTGGTGAAGGTAGAATGCTGCTCAGGGCTTGGGTCACACCTGCCTGAAGCACATACTCTGAGAGCTCAATTGTGTCTCTCTTTATATAGTCCAGAGAGGTATGTCTCGTCATTCACACCAACATGGACAATGACAGAGTCGTACCTCTTGTGGAGAGACTTAAATACGTGCATGATGTGGTGGATTCTAGCACCTGACAAACAGCTGATCATGATGTTCTCCTTGTTGAGCCTTGTAAGGGGGACATCACTGTGTCTCACTACCGAGTTGCCAGTGACTAGTATGTTTGGTTTATTGTTATATCTTATGGCTGCGTTGGTTTATTGTTATGCCAACAAAATTAAGGTTCCAAGAAGGAGATGGAATAGGTTTCCTGGGGGGGGGGGTGTCTAATATGAAGGACACCTTTAAGAAATTGTTTGACCTCAAACCTGGAAGCTGGTAGAGGAGACAAAAGCAGACATGCAGAAAAAGCTAAAAGGTGAGCTTTAACTGAAGAATATGCCAACCCAGCATGAAGCAATTCACACAAATAAGAGAGAACCAGAGGAATCCCCACATAAGTTGGACCCTGATTATGAGCAAGGCACCAGCCAGAAAATATCTTCCATTTCGACACATATTATTTCCTGGTAGTGGATTTCCTGGCCTCCTGCAAAACAGAAAACACAACCTCAGAAAAAAAGGTACCTAAAAGGGATCAAAACCTTATCAACCACAGTCTCACTTGAAGAGTGGACAAGTGAGGATGGATGACTGAGCTCTTATCTTATGTGAGTAGGTCCACCCTTTGAGGTAACATGTGGTGACTGCCCTTGGCTAGGTGCAGGAAAATAGGGAACCAGTGCTGTCTGGGACAAATGGGAGTCACCAGTAAGATTCTGGGGGAGTCTTGCTCTATCCTGAGCAGGACCCTCAGTATGAGAGGAAGAGGAGAACGCATAGAGAAACATCCCTTTCCAAGAAAAAGACAAGGCACCCATGTTCCATGCCAGAGGACTTGGGACACTGGTGCAAAAAAGAGGAAGGTGACTGTTCAGAGGGGAGGCAAAATGATCTACTTGAGGAGTACACCACTAGTGGACAATGTCCAAGAACACATCTCCGTGAAGCATCCACTTGTGAGCCTGTGTTATGGACCTGCTCAGAGAATCTGACCCAATGTTTTGTTCTGAAGGAATATAAACAGCATGAAGAGTCACCTGATATTGGACAGCTAGATCCCAAACTTAAAGAGCTAGTCTGCACAGAAGGTAGGACTGTGTCCCCCCCCTTGCTTATTGATGTACCACATCACTGCTGTATTGTCTGTGAAGACTTTGAGAGGCCCTGGAATAAAAAGCGAATGAAAAGCCTGACGAACAAGGAGGACAGCTCTCATCATCTTGATGCTGATATGGTCTGCCCTCCGATGAATGGGCCAAAGACTCTGAACCTTTAGAGTGCCAAAAGAAGTACCCCATCCCACATTTGAAGCATCCAAGAAAGGTTCCAGAGAGGGGACTGAGGGCTGAAAAGGAAGCCATGGGCTGAGAGACAACTAATGAATCCACCAGTGAAGCTCTAGTTTCAGGCATGTACGAAGATGGACAAGAAAGTCTAAAGGATGACAGTGGTGGAGCCATCCTGACTTTAGGAACCACTGTAGCTTCCTCATATGGAGTATGGCTAGAAGTAGCATAGGAATAGTGGAAGCCCTTAGAAATTCCTTGGCTGTGACCGAGACCTGAGGAAGAAGGGATTAAAAAATGGCAATTAGAGCCCTAGGAGGTGGCAGGGAAGCCAGCATAGGAATAGTCTGTAACCTGCAACTGGTGAAAACTTGAGCCTGAGAAGGAGTCAAGAAGGATTTCTGGAAATTTATCTTAAACCCTAGCCTCTGCAAGAGGCAGATAGCATAGTGAAGGTGCTGAAGCAAGGTCTCTGGTTAGGAAGTCTGAAATAGTAGATCAGATCATCTAGACAAGTTAAAATTTGTATCCCCTCATCCTGCAAAAGGCAATCACAGGAGTGAGGCATTTGGTGAAAACCCTTAGGACAGTAGAGAGGATAAACAGCAAAGCAGAGAATTAAAAATGCAAGGAAGAAACAGAGAAACGCAAATATTTCCTGAAATGGAATGAATATGGATGTGAAGACAAACATCCTTGAGATACAGAAAGACCAGAAATGCTTGAGGAAGAAGAGAAAACAGAGTCTGAAGGAACAGCATCCAAAAGGAAGACTTCTTCAGAAAGGTGTTGAGCTGAGAAAGGTCCAGAATGGGCTTCCAGGTGCCACCTTTCCTGAGAACCAAAAACTTTCTGGAATAAAACCCCTTTCCTGAGAACCAAAATCTTTCTGAAATAAAACCCCTTTACCTTCTGAGGAGCAGAAACTACTTGAATGGTGCCTTGAGACAAAAGGCCTTGAATTACATCTGGAAAGAAAGGCAGCTGTTCCTGAGGAGGTTGGAGAATGCCCAGAAAAGGAGGACGGGATTTCCACACTATAAAGTATCCCTGATGGATGATGGTCAGAACCCAGGAATCTTGAGTGACCCTTAACCAGTTTGGAAGAGATAGGGAAAGATGAAGAGATAAAGAAACCCTGACTTAGGATGGAGGGAAGCAGACAGACAGAATCTGGCTTGTCTGGAAAAGGAGGCTTCTGAATAGGAGGAGTCTTAGTAGACTTAGCAGGAGGAGCCTGTCTAGAACCCTTTTTATGTTTGGGAGGAGGGCAAGACTGTCTACATACAAAAGCAGGCTTAGACAGCCAATTCCTCTGAAATTTAGGAATAGGGGAAACAAAAATATGTTTCAATTCCTGCAAGGCCTTGCCCTTTTCTTGCAGGGACTTAAAAAGCTCAGCAGCAGCAGAACTAAAAAGATTTTTATTATCAAGGGGAGCATCCAGCAATTTAGCATTAATATCATCAGACAAAGGCTGCAGGTAAAGCCAAGAGTAACCCCTCAACACAGAACTAAAAGCAGCACCTCTAGAAGAAGCATCAGCAGTACCATAACTGCATTTAATGGAATGACAAGCCACTTGGGAAGAGGAGCCCAACAAAGAAAGTGCGAAAACCTTCCTCTCGGAATCAGGAAGTACAGAGATAACCTGATAGGCCTGAGAAAGAAGAGCTAAGACATACCTGGTCATATGGGTCTGATAATTAATAGCCTGAAAGGCCAGGGTAGCAGCAGTATACACCTTCTTGCCCAGCTGTTCCATGGTCCTACTGTCCTTGTCAGAAGGAAGCAATTTAGTAGGAGGCAGGAGCTTGGAAGGTTTGTCAGAAGAGACAGAGAGACAAACACACACAGGGGTCAGCAGAGGGACATTTGTAGAGAAACTTACAGACATCAGGCACCTTGTAAAACCTGTCAGGCTTTTTCGTGGCTGGAGGTTGGGAATCAGGAGCCTGAGAGGCTGCTGAAAACGTGTCTAATGCGGCAGGGCAGGTAGGACTGGGGGGACAGCAGAGGGCTTAGGGGACTGCATCTGGAGGAGCTCATAATACCTCTTTTAAATGTCAGAAACCCGAGAATAGTCCCATTTAAAGACTTCCATCATATGACAGACAGTATCCCCAAAAGAGAGCTCCTT
The DNA here is from genome assembly GCF_019279795.1 of Protopterus annectens. Taxonomy (NCBI): domain Eukaryota; kingdom Metazoa; phylum Chordata; order Ceratodontiformes; family Protopteridae; genus Protopterus; species Protopterus annectens. The sequence goes on from NC_056745.1 coordinate 883,958,336, forward strand.
AAAGGGATAATTTGGGCTAATGGAATCCTTCTCCTCAGAACCACAGTTAAATGTAGAAGGAATCTGAGAGGAGTACACCAAGGACTCTTCCCCTGAGTCCAAGTCTTCGTCAGAACAGTCCTGCTCCATAGGCCTCTTAAGTGCAGTAGATGACCAAGGGGGGGAGGGGTCAGGAAAAGTAAGTCCCTGGGGAGGCTTCAAGGCCATGAGAGCATTAAACAACCCCTGTGTAAGATCCTGCTGCTCACACTGAGGATCTTTGGGAACAGGGGAAATAAATGCGCTTTTATTTTTCTGCTTCTTCTTAGAGGGATATCAGCCATAAAGACCTTAGGAGGTTCAGACCCTTGCCGACACTGAATCAATGTAGTGGGAATCTCCTCCCAAACAAGAATCTGTGGAATGCCCCTTGATCCCTCGCATATTATCAGCCAAGATTCCCCCCTCAACATCCACAATAGACATATGCAGAGCCTCTGAGGATGTGCGAGAAACTGGATCCATGCTGGTTTTTGATGTGATTGCAGAACAGGAATCTGACGGAACAACCAGAAGATACTCTAGGCTTTCACCAGCTTCAAGACAGATGTCCTGGGGAGACAGTACAGCAGCCAAATCTGACTTAACTTTTTTGGTTTTCTTCTTCGCAGAAGGCTGACTCGTGGGATGGGACTATTCCACCATACCACCTTGTACCAACAACTTAAGACGCTGGCTCTTTAGGTAGACAGACAAGGAGGGCAGATGACTATGAAGGGTCTTAGGGACAAACACTTGACAAATCCAGCACATAGTATGGTCGCAACATACACCCAAGCAAAAAAGACACTGCTCATGATGGTCCTTATGGGCAATCTGTCTCTCCCTACTGATATTTTCCCTTTCTGGATGACATGTAAACTGGCAAACCAAAAGAAAAATAAGATAAGAAGAAAACCTCAATGTGGCACTAATCTGAAAACAGCTTGGTAACCAGCACAAACAAAGGAGCGTTCAGACCCAAGTTCAAAGATGGAGTTCGGACTGGTGACAAAGAAGTTCAGAGGTATGTACATCACTTTTATGTCCTATGCTGTGAGTGGGGAACATATGTACAATGTACAACATTCTTAAAATCCTAAGGCTTTGATATACTGGCTGGACATTGGGCTACCCTAGGCAGGAGGTCCCTTTAGTAAAGAATAATGCAACAGTGATATTGAAGGACATCTATTAATCTAAATATTGGATACAGACCACTGAGACACAGTACTACATCCTTTAAAGATTTGGGGATGTATGATATGATAATAAACTAAGTTCTGAGGAACAAACAGCATTAAAAAGGATTGATAAATTAGGTTGCATAAGAAGACTCAAAATTCACAGCACAAACGATTATGGTAAATTTATACTGTAGACATGCTCTGTGCAAGATTATGTACCGAAATACATCTACATAAACTCTACAAAGCAGCACAGAAGGAATTCTGAGAAAATTTACAAGGCATGGAAAATCTGAACTATAATCTGAGATTACATCAGTTGGGGCAATGTGTTCTTTAAACTATAGGCAGATACAGGTGACCTGACACAGGTATATAAGACATGTAGTGACGGTTATCTTTGGGAATGTCTAAGACTAAGTGAGATCATAATACAATAAAGTTAAACTGTTAAGATCAGTGCACAGGATTAATAGAGCCATTACTTAGTTGATGGAAAAAGCTGTTAAGTGATGGGACTCAATTTAAAAAGATCTGAAAAAGAAGTAGGCAATTATTGTGAAAATTAATGTGTAGTAGCTTCTTCCATATTTCCCTGAGTTTAGATGGTCTGTAGCTTCCAATGGATGAGACAGACCAATTGAAGATGCAGGTGATTGAATCTTCTAAAGTGTTTATTGTCTCCAACATCCTGTTACTTCGCTATATTACCTCTATCATCACAAACTGAAAAAGAAAAAAGTCCATACAAAAAGGTAATCACTGTAGGTGCAGAAACAGAAACCACATTTATTTATTTACTGTTTTACATTTCTTGCCCAGTGATGTCCAGCTGGACACAAAGGCACCTTTTCAGCAGAAGCCCAGGTAGAAAAGCCCCAGAAAAGGCAGTGCAATCCAAATATTTTAAGTTATACATTATCGGTGATTTCAGGCAGAACACAATTAAACTTAGATGAGACGATAGATAGTAACTATTTATACAATAGTAAAGCTTCTATACTAATTATACTGTATACAGATACAGTTAGACAAATAACTAGGAAGAAGGATGTATGTCACAATACAGAGTACTAGGTCATTCAGAAAGGGTGAACAGCAAAAGGCTGATTTAATTTTGAGATATAAATTAAATGAATGGCAAAAGAAAGTTAACAGAGGCACTGGTAGAAGGTGGGTCAGGTAAAGACAGAGTGATAGTCAGTAACAGAGTAGAGTAAAACAGAGGTATAGTAGAAGAGGAAGAAGAAAGTGGAGATGTTCTACTTATCCTGGAGATGTACAGCTACCGACACACTACACAGCAACATTGACTTCCTATGTCAGCCATTGTTAGAGTAGTAACATTTCATGGGGGTTGAAATCAACAACTGTATACCCTATCCATTTTAAACTTGAGAAAGAGTATTGTAATGGATCTGGTACTACACAAGCAAGTAGAATGGGATTTATTACAGTTCTGTATGTTGGTAAAATCAAACTGACAGAGCAAGTTAAACTGGCATGAATACATAAAATGCTATATTCTTGAGAAAAGCAATACCTGATATCATCACATCTAACATTCAAGTAAGTGGGAGGTCAACTATGTCACAATTAGTTCATTTGATTGAGAAAACATGAACAAACAGAGACATCCATCTAAAATGCAAAACTACTCATAAAAATATCATAAGCTTTGAGAACTGATACAGAGTTCTGGAAAACAGAGCAGATGACACAAATATTCAGTCTTTTCACCAGCCCAGCATTTAAAAGGCAGAAGATTGAAAAGCAGACTATGTACTTCAACTACATTACTAATATTTGAAAAATCAATAAAGGTTAAAGAAATGCTAGAAAAAAAATCACCAACATCAGAAATGTTAACTATGACAGAAACTGTAGAAGACTGCATGACTTGTAAACTGGTGACACGAGTAAAATTACAATAGCCCTGGGAAGTTTGTAATCTGTGTTGTAGTAGTAAACAACTGAACTATGGCCCTACTTTAACTAAGAAAAAGATGAAAGGATATAAGTATGATCTAAGTACATCAGTGTTCAAGGAAAATGAGAAACTAGAATTGTCACAACTAGTACCACCACAAATAAACAGAGACAGTGTGAACTGTGACAGTCAATACTTGCAAGTTCTGCCTCCAAGATAAGGGGTATTGCAAAGTCAGATGTCTTGGGAGTACATATCTATCAAATATTCATGATTTGGAAGATCAGTAAAGAAACATAATATATGAAGTCTAATGATCATCATCATCATACTAAAGATTAAAAATTGTCTCAATCTAAATGCTAGTAAGTCTAGTAGCATTACTTTTGGTAGACAAACCCTCCCCTCATCATAATGTCTAGACAGCACACCTCTCTACAAAAATGAAAATGCAGTTAGGGACCTAAGTAATTGAGTTGATAGCCTCCCTCTCGTCTGACCATTATGTGATACCTGTCGTAAAGAAATCCTTTCATTTAGCTCAGTTAACTGGCAAACCAATATAATCAAAGTATATAGAGGTATTGTTATACTCAGCACTGATCAGGACAGTTATTGAGGACAATGCCCACTTTGGAGTGTACCTCCCTAAACACATCAAACCAGAAGTTTACAGGCCTAAAGTCCCTGAGCTACCAACAGAGGCTGGAAGCACTATCTTTTTATTTAGTGTCTTATAGTATCTTGAAAGGAGATCTATATCTTGCTAATGGTGTCATAATAGATCTGATTATCCTGAACCTCCTGCTTCTCCACAAATCCAATATCTCTATCAGTGATACAGGCAGGAGCTTAAATCTTTACTAAAAGATAAGTAAACATGGTGGAGGTACAGGTTTATAACTCAGGGCCTCCCAAACATCTGGAATAAACCTCCATTGTATGTTAAGCAGTGCAACTCACTATATTCCTTTAAACATAAACTAGATCACTGAAAGGTTACCTTGCCAGTACCCTCACTCAGGCTGCAATGACTTTCTCCTGGACGGTCATACCAACAAAAAGACACTGCAGTCTGAGAGAGGGTCCTGCAAAGTGAGAATGGTTATAAGCCTCAATTGTCTTGGGAAATCGAATCTACAAAAAGCAATTCAAGTTTCAGCTTTGGCACACAAGCTGTCTTTTTTTAACCCTCTCCTGAATTATTAAGTAAGACATAGGCAAGCATACATTTATATAAAAGAAAAACTATAACAACATATTCCTAGTTGCAAACGTTATATATCACGTTTTTTCGTATAACTATCATCAATCCAACATTACATAAAATGATCTGTTCCCGCCTTCCATTAAATCTCACTTCTCCTCTAAAACATTATTTTGCATGTATTGTTCCCACAACTTCCATTTTTTCTATGTAATTTGTTCTTATCCTTTTCTAAAGACCCCACTTTCAGTTCTTTTATCTCTGTTACAATATTCAATACTTCAAATACAGTTGGTTTAGACTTTGAGTTCCATTTTCTAGGAATCACTTTTTTGGCAGCCACCACAGTTAAACTTAACAAGGCCTTGCTATATCCATCTGAGTTTTAGAATAGTTTTCCTTGGAGGAACATAGAACTTTTGGTGTAAAGAAGAGGTTAATGAAGAAATAAAAAAAGTAATCAATCTATTTATTTACTTATTTTTGAGCTGAGATACAAAATATGATTTCCTTCATTATCATTTGCTGTACAGGAGATGTCTTTGAGAATTTAGAGGAAAAATTAATCTTATGCATTCAGAACTGTTATAAATAAATGACATACTGGTGGAATATATAATTTCAACTAACAAAAAGATTGGAAAGAATAAAATAACCTTTAAGTAGCTATTCAAATGAGCTAATAAAACTGCAAGAATCAGAAAATGAAATAAAGACTGACTAAATATGAGACTTCTTGAGAAGACCTGTTTAAAAAAAATAGTACAGTTAGAAGACAAAGCATGAAGAAAAACTGTGATTTTCTACTACACCAGAGAAACTGGAAGGAATAAATTGCATAATTTTATGAATGAACAAATAATCAGTTAGACTGGTAATCATAACTCTCAACTGTCCAGATTTTCACAGAATGTCCAGATTTTTGGCTCATATTTTTGGTCAGTTCCTAATAAAATTTGTGGCTTTCTGCCAAATCATTGGGATGATCTGAGGATTGAACTCACTAAATAATGACATACATTTGAGTTTCAGACTTCAGTTCATTCAGAATATGTATGTTAAAACAAACTGTGTTACTCTTAACAAATTTCTAAGTTTATAAGAGCAACATTTAAAATATGTCCCTATTTTTAGGCTTTTGTCCACCCATTTTGACGGATACTGTCCATCTTTCTTGCACTAAGAGTTTGAGAGGTATGCTGGTATTCCAAAAAGTATTTGTTAACTGAATGGGCACACAGTGGATATGCTTCAAATCTGTACTTATGAAAGAAGCCAAGACCTATATTAGTAAAAGATGCAGCCATACCAGAAGAAAGAGCTCCTCCCAAAAGGTAAACAAGAGGTTAATGAGGAATAAAAAAAGTTTACTCAGCAAAGAGTGTGCCAGCAAGCTGAAGGGGACTCGGCTTATCATTCTTCTGATAATAAAGAAATTGATGAAGAAACCTTTTCCACTGTTCCAAAGGAAAATGAAGGAGTGACAGAAAAAAGCCCAGATGCTGACTAGAAAATCAGGAGTATCTAGGACTTGAATAAGAGACCAGTGTTGGGTGGTCATGATGCCGGAAAAGACCAGCAATAATGTGAAATCTGGAAATAAACTGAAGAATTCTAAAATGCCATTCACGTGAGATGCAATCTAGACATGAGAACTATGCTGCTGCAAGAAGTGGCTAAAAAGACTGGACATTTGTTGACTACGTTAAACTGATAGGACACTAAAGAATAATTTCCACCCTGTCATTAATATTTACAAGGACAATGAAGGGACTGAAGATGTAAATGAAAGAAAAAAAGCTTTTGTTCTTAGTAATATGTGCACATTTACTTTCTTGAAGTAAATTGCATGTTATATTGTAAATTCATTTAAATTATGAAGTTATTTAGATGGGGGAATCTTATCAGTGACCACTATTTGTAGTAGTGATAAAATAAGAAAGTACTTTTTCTTGACTGCAATGTGTCTGGGATTTACACTGTAACAAAATAAAAGCTAGGTATAAGCAATGATCTTGGGCTACTGGAGGATGTAAACTGTATTAATCATATTATACATATGTGTAATAAAATACAATAATTTTCCCTGTTTTTATACTGGTGGAAGTGTGGGCTAATGTTTTAGTTTATGCTGTAGACAACAAAAAACTTTTTTTTCTAAGTAAACCGGTTAGAAAATTGAAAATGTGTAAATGGTACATTTCTAGCACTTGAAAACAGCTTGTTACTGCATTTGTAATATCTCACTAAATTATGGAACTCCCACCCTCTCACTCAGACTCATGGTAAATAGCCACTCCTTCAAAGCACAAACAAAAGAATACTAAACTGTCCCAACCTACTCCTTTCCTCGCACCATAACATCTTCCCTCAATATACTAAAATCTCCACTCTTTTCTTCCCCACATCATTTCCCCCCTTATCTAAACCCATGAAACTTTCATTTATCAGTTTTCTTCTATTCCCTTCCTGCTTCACTCCCACCAAACTATTGCTTCCCAAGATATTCCTCAGTCTACCACCAAGTTTATTTCCAGAATGTTTGTAAATAGCTCTTTCCATCAGGCAACTAAATTTATGCTACTCTTTTAGCCACTGTAGTCTAGCATTTCAATCATGTACACATTTTTGTCATATGGTATGCACTCTAGCTTCTACTTTGTTCTTTGTGTAAATTTTATGGAGCTTTTCTCACTGGTCCTCCACTGAAAAGGGTAGATTTCTGCCCACTCGGACCTTTCTGGTACACAAACACATAAAATAAATATTTGTTGTTTTTTTTTTCATCAGCAAATGCCTACAGTAAGAGATTGCGAATCAACAGGTGAGGGCAATTAAGAAGCAAATGACAGAACAATGTGTTCTGATACATTTGTATAACAAATATTAAAAATAGTACTTAAAGGGGAACTGGCAAGCAGTTCAGTGACAAAAACATTAAGTTTGACACAAATAAAATTAATTATTTTGGAAGTAACTGCAACTCCCAGCAGCCTTAGTACTTCAATATTATATTTATTTAGGGGTAGCTGGTACATTTTTCTTAAGGCAAAAAATCAGTAAATGAGACCATGTAAGTTGTTTTTTACATTAGTAGAGATATGACAGGGGGGCAACCATTTTAAATGTTGGGATCAGCTAGAGCGAGTCCAAAAACACTGAGACTGAGTGGCCAAAAGAAAGGATTTACAAGTCCAAGATACCATTTCATGCAATATCCCCTTTTCTCTGAGTTATGGCAATCTCACAGTTGGTATATATAAGTTTGGGGGTCATAGGGGGTGCAATTGGGCTTGCCATCCCTTGGCAAAAAGAAGTTTTAAGAAGAAGAGTGATTTTCAACAATCGCTCTTCTCCAGCATTTTCAGTCATTTTTTTCAGCTGGTCAGCACTTGGCATTTCAAGTGCTGACATTTCAAAAGGGAGCTATGACAACGACAAATGCTGTATATGTGCAACAGGAAATACAGGTTCTAACATTCACCTCTCACGTTTAAACCTAACTTTAGAATCAGAAAACTCTGAAAGAGGGCTTGTCAGACCCCCCCCCACAGAGTCTATTCAATATTAGTCACCAAACAGGTTTCATGCTAGATGAATGGAAGACAGCAAAATTCCCTTGCACCAAGGTGGAGAATCAATTGACCCAGGTAATTATAGATTCATATGCCTGACCAGCCTCAGCTATGGAAAGGATCATTATAGAATTAACAATTAAGGACATAGGTAACCTGCACATTCTTGACCCAAGCCAATTTGGATTTGTCAGTGACAGATCCGGCCTACTCAACCTGATTGACATCTTCAAGAAGGTTACTGAAGCAACTGATGAGAAAAACTCAATACATACCACATTTCTAGACCTCACAAAGGCTTTCAACACCATCTCACACTCAGGTGTCGCAGATTAGCTCTTTCAGCTAAATACAATATAATATTGTTGGCTAGCAAATTGGCTCACAAACAGAATCCAGTAAATTAGGGTGGGCAACTCCACCTCCTCCAAAAGACCTGTCATTAGCAGTGTATCCCAATGTTCAGTCGTAGGGCCATGCCTCTTTGTTATTTATTTCTCGGAGGTCAAAATAAATATTAAGGGCTTCTAGCTGACCAAGGTTGTAGGTGACTTTAAACTTGGTGCCATCATAAACTCCATGCAGGACATCACAATTCTCCAAGAGAGCTTTTACCTAACAAATAACTGTTGTTAAAACCATGGACCAAAACTAAATGCCAAGAAAATGTATAACAATAAACTTCAACAAGCATGACCTTCCCATGTAACTATAGCACTGGCAACACATCACTAAAAGTTAACCTTTGAAGTCAAGTCATGGATCTGGGAACCTAAGCTGATAACAAATTGTTCATTGACCACAATAAGGAAGTCATTTTTTGTCACATAGCTTATTTATAAAGATATGGCGTCCAGGTCCAGGGATGCAATCATTCCACTGTACTTGGCTCTCATTAGACAGATCATTGACTATGCCATTTCAGTATGTACTTGTCTAAACACTTGCCACAACTGAAACAACCACAATGCTTTCTCACTTAAAAAAAAAAAATCAAAAGCCTAATCGTAAAAACTATGCAGTTCACCTCAAAGCCTTGGTACCTTATAGGCTACTAAAATGCAATCTCTGCCTCACAAATACAGCCTCAACAGACCTATTCTGTCAATCCTACAATGGGTTCTCAAGTTCAATGGTAGTATGAATGCCCACTCAACAGATCTCAATCTATTTTGCCAGGTAAATAGGACATGGTGGAGGGATGGGTATGTATTACAGAGAGTATTGCTTTTATACAACCATCTATCATTCTACATAAAGGAAAGTACTTCTTTTACTCTGTTCAAACATAATTTTGATGTATGGATATGAAACTGCATACCTACCCTCAGGTTTATAACCCATATCTCTCATGGGTAGGAGCAACAAGTAAATGTCCCAACATAACTTTGTTCTGCCCAGATCTGGGTTATTCATGCAGAAAATAAGGGTTAAAAACTACTAAAGGAATGTAAGGCTTGGCTTTGCAAGATGCTTACATAGCAATAGTCTAGTAAGCAACAATAAACCTGTGTGAGTGTAGCTGTTTGTTTGGGACAGATGTCCCTATATGGAGGGGTAACTTCAACTTTTGTGAAGTGTATACAGTTTTGTGTGCTTGCTGTGAGTTAAAAGAGGATGGTGTTGAAAATGTACTTGTCTGAGAAAATGTGACATGGGTTCACCTGGAGATGAGAAGCAGCAACTGCCTACAAGATCCATCTGCCAAACACTACTGTGTACATGTAATTTGCAAGTTAGAAACATATATTCAAAAGAACTGTCATGCAGAATCCATGAAAGTAGTAGCTTTTTATTAGAATGACTGCCTTATCAATTTTAGCATGGAATGTAAATGACATTGCACATACAGGCAAAAAGCAAAGCGTACTGAATTACATTAAGTGTGGGATGCAGATGTCAATGTTACATAAGATACATTTGGACAGAAATAAGCATGTGGATTTGGCAAAGAATTGATTTCAGAATTGCAATTCAGCAGAATATCAAGGACAAAGAGAAAGTGTGCTAATGATACTGACTGCAAGAGTTGCCCCAACAGTGATAGAAGAGGAAAAGAAAGACAATTATGGTAGATATGTGGTAGGAAGGGGTTAATGGAAGAGAAGGAATATTACACTAGCATGTATTTATTTATATTCAACCTAAAATTACTGCTGTGGAGCCCAAAGAGAATTTTGAAATAAATAATTGGCTTTCAGCACGGAATATCATTTATGGGCGGAGACTGGAACCTGATTCACACTAGTGAGCATATATCAGGAGGAACTAGGATGGAAATTATGACAGAAGAGGGTAGATTTCTCAAGAAATATATGAGGATATTTGGAATGGATAATGTGAATTTAATAGGAGGAACTCAAATTTACACATTATTCCACAAGGTGCAATAACTGGTCTAGACTAGATAGACACTATGTTTTACAAGAGCAAGGATATTTATCTGAAAGCTATGAAACACTTCTAATAACTATTTTGGATCATGTACCAATAAAGACAAAGTTAAAGATGCAGGGTAATGAAGTGAAAATGAGACACTGGTGTACTTACCTGTTAAAAGAGAAGAATTTTAGGAATTGGTGCTGGAAATTATTTGAGCGATGTTAGGGAAATGGAACTTTCTTCACAAAGGATAGCTAGGGAGTGGGATAAAATAAAAATGGAGTTTAAAAATATGGTAGAAATAAGAAAGAATTAGATATGTTGGGGCTGTCAAAGGCTTACGTATTGCAGAAGGAGTAATTCACAGAAAAAGAAGAGAAACTGCTGAGTGTTTTAAAGTAAAATTAGGGAATATTTTGATAGCATGCATGAGTTTTGAAAGGGTGCTGTTAAGCAACTATTTTTTTCATAACAAATCTAGTGCTTAAAAAACTCTTGGCATGATTGCTTAGGCAACAGAAAGTAGAAAGGGTTGTTGTTAAACTTAGGCAGTACATGACAAGAAAAATAACCATAGATCCTATAACGGTATTAGAAATATTGTGGAAATTCTATGAAAATTGCATAACACAGAAGAATGGGGAAACCAAGAAAAGGCACAAATGTAAATATTTATGGAAAACTTAACTATGTGAAGCAATGAGGCTCAAGGATTAACAGCTATGACAGGAAAGGATGAGATAAAATGTGATGTATAATTAATAAGTCAGCAGGAAAGTCTCCATGAACAGATGGCATTCTTTTTGTTTAACACCTTTACTGAATTATCACTTAAGACGTAGACAAACATACATTTACATAAAAGAAAACAAACCATAATAGCATGTTCCCAGTTACATACAGTATAAATCACATGAATAACAGATGGTTATTCTTGGGACATTTGGAAGTTAGGAGGGAAGAAAGTGATAAAGATCTTGAAGGTTTTGTTGAACAATGTTTTCAAAAGGGGGAGCAGTACCAACACCTTAGAAGAAATCAGTAGTAACTGTATTATCCAAAGACAGTAAAGACACTTGGACTCATCTTTGTATAGACTGATCTCAGTTTTATATGACAAAGTATTTATGTCGATATTTGCTAACAGAAAGGCAAAGGTGTTGTCATGAGTGATAGATATTGATCAATGTAGTTTTATGGAGGGAAGGCAAAGACTTGACAATATTAATGGAACATTGATCCAAAGGAAAGTAGAGAATAAGAAAATGATGCTATTGTTGGCAAATCTTGATGGACAAAAAGCATTCAACAGAGTCAGCTGGGATTTTATTAGTAGGAAAATGGCTGCATTTGCATTCTCTGACATAATAATAGGCTTAATAATAAGATATACAAAGGGCCAGAGGCAAGAATTAAGTGGGAGGATAGCTATCTGACAAGCTGTGTTTAAACAGAGGAACCAGGCAATGATGTATTATTTCCCCTTTGTTAGCCTCTTTATATTTAGGACCATTAGTAAATAAAATAAAATAAAATACAGTACAATAAGGGACTCATAAATTCACAGATATAATTAGTATGGTAATCTACAAAAGTTACCTTTATTTTCAGATGGTGTTACTTTGTACTTGTTAATCTAGAAAAGGACATTTTGTTTTTTTTTTTGGAACATTTTGTGACAGTTTCAAGTCTTGGAATATAAAATAAAATGAAGATGAAACAAAAGCTTTAGTGGTAAACTATATAACCACACCTGAATAAAACAAACTAGATAAAGACAAAACAAACGTTTTTGCAGTAAACAATGTCCCCACACCTGAACTGGTTCAGCAACAACCACATTTATGGGGATATACTAAGATGAAGTATTTAGGTGAATGGGCTTCAAAGGATTCTATTATAATAGCCAAGTATACTTGCATTGAAACTACGGAAAATATAGCAGAAAAAATTAAGAAGCTAAAAGTTCTTGATTTTGGATATGGACAGTAAGATAGAAGTAGAGATGCCACCTTTTCAAATGCTCAAAGTAGGACATTTTTTTGTAGAAATGTGATTTTTTTTTTTCTCAAAAATTTTTTTATTAATTATATGAATAGCAAGACAATTAAAAGATTATACATAACAAGAAGGCATAAATGAACATATAACAATTCATCTAGTGATAACAACCTTCATGAGATTTTGATAAGTTATTTAGAAATAAAACATACACCATATGTACACTATATACAAGTTAGGCAACCTGAGAGAAAAAAAAAAAAATATTTAACATTAACTATTTAATATGTTTAGAACCTTTTCTAACACAACCTTTCTAATAGCTTTTTTTGGACTTCCACCTAAGTATCTTTGAGCATCAATAAATTTAAAAGCCATTTTCTGGAAAGTAACCCATTTTAATTTAGAACGATCAATCCAATTTTGTATTATATAAAGTTTTAGTAATGAGCAAATAAAAATGATAACATGAATATTAAGTTTTGAAAGATGAATCAATGGAATATGTAGAATAGCAAATTCCCGTCAGCGTGGATTTTGATATCCCATTTTCTGCAGTCTGACTTTCAAAGATGTCCACAATCTGTGAGAAAAATGACAATACCATAGAATATGAAGGAGGTCTGCTTGGGGATGAGAACAGCATGAACACGAAGGGGACTTATTTGGGTTAAATTTGTTTAATTTGATTGGGGTAAAGTAGGCATCATTATTAATCATTAATTGTGTGTATGCTAATTTTTTAAAAGGGATAAATTCCTTAGTGTGTCTAACAGCCAGGACTTTCTGAGATTCTGACAATTGGGAATTATAATTCAACCAAACATTAGATAAAAGACAGTTGTGGTCCATCATTAAAGAATTAATTAATTTATATGAGTTTGAGAGCATTTTATCAGATGATGAAAGTATTTTGATAATCGTGTTAAGGTTTTTCAATTGTGAGTCTATGGGGACCAGAGATACAAATTTGTTTTTAATTATTGTTCTTAGTTGTGTAAGAATTGGTGAGTAATTCCAGTTTACTTTCAATAACTTACGCCAGTCAGATAAAGGCAAGTCAAGATATTTCAAAACATCTCCTACTTTTAGATTTTTAATTAAAGGATAGTTTGTTAAGTTCAAAAGTTTATTGTCCAATAATATATTTGGGTTTAGATGAATTGGCTGAACATGGTGCAAGATCTTTTCTAGTTTACACATTTTGAGTAAGGTTTGGAAATCTCTAATCTTTTGTTTAAATACTGTAGATATATTTTTAATAAATAAACTATCCAGAGAGATAAAGGAATAGCTTCAGGATTTAAATTATTAGAAATGACATAATTATACCATAATTTTATCCATAAAGAGTGATTTGGATAAGAAGTGTTATTGAATTTAGAGATAGTAAGAAGTTTATTGGATGAGACAATCAAATAATAGAGATAAAGATTAGGTAAACCCAAACCTCCCTTGTCCTTGAAAATGCCAATCTAGAATAGGAAATTCTAACAGAATTAAAGAAACATATGAATTTTACCAAAGCTTTATTTACAGACTCAAAAAAATTTTTGAAATTATCTGATCAGATGATGAGAATTGGTAAAGAAATTTAGGCAGAATATTCATTTTAATAATGGCCACCCTTGAAAGAAATGAAAGGTTTAGATGCTTCCATCTGTCCATATCAGACAATATAGAGTTCCATAATTTATTAATATTATTTTGAAAGGAAGATTTCTTATTGTGTTCTAAATTGATTCCTAAATATTTTATATTATAAGTAAACTGAAAATGATCGTCTGGAAACAAAAAAGATTTGTGTGCTAAATGATTTAAGGGAAAAATATGAGTTTTTGTAGAATTTAAAAGATAGTTGGAAACCAAAGAAAAATAATCAATAGAATTCATTATTTTTCTGTAATCAGATAATGGAGTTTGAAAGTAGATTATTAAATCATCCACAAAAGCACAGAAATGAATATTAGTATTAAGAATTCTAGGGATGTTATGAAAAGTATTTTGAGTAATAAACAATAGCAAAGGTTCTAAGTAAATGTTGAAAAGAAAAGGGGACAATGGACAACCCTGTCTTGTTCCTTTAGTGATCTTTATCGGAGCAGAAAATTGACCATTAATGTATAGTCTCTGAAAACAAAAATGGAACACCACTGCAGCCAGAACGATGTAAAAGAAAAGAAACGCAATTTATTTCAAGACCAAAACAGCGTTTTCGCTTCCAGAAAGCCAGAAGCTTCATCAGCAGTTGAAAGGATTAAAACCAAATGCATTTAAAACAAAGTAACTGGCGCTTGTTGACGACATCACCACAAGCGCCACAATGTTGCTTAAAGGGGCAACGATGAAACTTAAAAGGGCAACAATAACAAGGAGAGTGGGTGAAAACAAATACATAGTATGCCCTGTAAAACTTATATAAAAGAATAAAAACATTCTAAATGAAATGTGAAGCTAAAAAGTTGTATATAGTAAATATCAATAAACAAGAGCAACTAAATGTACTACTGCATCGGGTCACCTAACAGGAGCAAGCAATATGAAAAAAGCTACATATCCAAGGAAATCAACATGTTAAAGTTGCTATTACTTTAAACTATAGATGGAATAGAACATTCAATGGGCTTAACCCTAGCAAAGCAATATATGCAACATTATTCACTGTCCTTGGAGTTGACCAATGGGATAGGTTGGTACGCCACTAAGAGTAAAAAAGTATTATCTAAGGTAGCTCTTATATTTAAGAATAGCAGCAATATTACAGTTTTTGTTTAGCCCAGGAAATGAAAAGGCGTCCAGTTGGAGTTGCCATTCGAGCTCACGAGTCTCAACAATGAGAGATTGTGGGCCACCTCTGATATCCATGCTGATATGGTCAATGCCCATAAACAGGAAGCTGTGGCCGCTGTTGTTAAGAATATGTTTTGACAATGCGTTGTCGCTTTTCTTATTGTTGATAGCGTAGATGTGTTGGTATATACGGTCACAGAAGCGTCTATCCGTTTACCAACATAGAAAGCTGCAGCATTGGCAAAAGCTACGTATACTATGGCCTTCGTTTTACAATTAATTTTGTGATTGATGAAATATTTCCTCTCCCCAATGATGAAAGAGTTACCTACTCGCAGGTATCTGCACCATTTGCAACACCCACAAGTAGATGTGCCCTTTATTCTCGTCAAGTGATCACATTTCGTATTTCTCTGTAAAATATCTTTAAGGTTATTACCCCTCCTATACGTGAAGATAGGAGATAAACCTAGCCTATCGTGTAGCCCCGAATTCATGATAAAAAACCAGTTCTTCCTCATAATGGAACAAATACGCCTTGAGTTTGTGTTGAAGGCAGTAATAAAACTGGCCAAGAAGTCAGGGTCCTTATTGGTGTCCACAACAATAGTATCCTGCCCACAAGATGGGTCCAAAGGCAATGGATCCAATGTGTCTAATGGTCTTCCACTTGGCGAGGGGGGAGATCTAGAGGAGAGAAGAGGTGTAAGAAAACCCTCCAAGCGTTTAGAGGAGACTTCCACAGTCAAATCAATGACCAAGTCTACCGGGTATCCTCTGTTTAAGAAGAAGTCTTTAAGTAAGGCACATTCTTTTTTGAAGGCTTCATCAGTGCTGCACATACGGGCTGCCCTCACTAGTTGTCCCTTCACGATCGACCTCTTCTGTTTCCAAGGGTGACAACTTGAAAAATGCAAGAAGGAATTGCAGTAGGTGGTTTTCCTAAAAATGGAAGAACAAAAATTGTTGTTGAAATTGTCCTTTACCAGTTGTACATCCAAGTAGTCGATGACAGAGGAAGAGAAATGGTGTGTGAATCTTAAAAATTCAGTTGTGGAATTCATGTATGAAATGAGTTCCAGAGCTTCCTCTTCACCTCCTTCAAAAAGGATGAAGATGTCGTCCAAAAATCGTGTGTAGATTTTTGAACAACTAAGAAAAATAGGAGAATTAAATAGGAAAAATTTCTCCCAGTAGGCTACAAATAGATTCGCAACACAACTGCCACACGGGGAACCCATTGCAATTCCTTTCTTTTGCAAGAAGTATTGATTGTTGAAAATGAAGAAATTAGAGGATAAGACAATGTCAAGCAAGACAGTGACAATATGAATGTCATTACTGGGAGCCCCAAGTTCCCGTAGCATGAGTTCAATCCATTCAACCGCTTCTACGTGAGGGATGGAGGTGTACAAATCCACCACGTCTATAGTCAGGAAATTAAGATCAGCGTTGAATTGCACATCATTAATCGAGTTGAGGAACGCCCAAGAGTCTTTACAAATCTGCGGGATAGATTTCAAATATCTACCAATGATGTTATCAATGATACGGGCACAGGGTGCGTGATAGAACTTCTTCCGTCAACTAGTGCCCGCATAGGTGGATCTGAAAGGCTCTTGTGAATTTTGGGGATCCCAAACATGACTGGTACTTTAGGCATGGTGATGTCAACAAAATTGTAAGTATCAATGTCAATTCTGCCTTCCAGGAAAAGATCCCTGAAATACCCTCTAATTCTTTTATATGCAGTGGACAGCTCGTTCAAGGATGAAGTGGCATAGGCAGGGGAATCGAGTACCCTCAGCATTCTCCTGGTGTAATCTTCCTTGTCGAAAATAACTAGACCACCTCCCTTATCTGGTTTAATGACTCGGACAACTTTATCGCAGAGATTGTTCAAGCTTGCGACTTGATCCTGGGATATATTCCTTGTTGAACTTGAGTTGCGATTGTGGAAAAATAAGTGTCTCAGGTCAAGTTCACAGGCGCTTTCAAAGATGTGAAGACAGGATGTAAAGGAGGGTTGAATGAACTAGTTAATTTCAATCTGTTGTCCAGTGCAGAAGATTCACTATTGAAAAAAACTTTTAAGTTTAATTTCCGCACATAAAATTTAAGATCCACCAGTGTTTTAGCTAATTTAAATTGGTGGTCGGGTACAAAATTTAACCCTTTTGCCAAAAGTTCAACCAGTTCTTGGTCAATCAAGGTATTAGAGAAATTGTAAATGTGGAAGTCGCCTTTAAGATTAGAAATGACATGAGGCAGGTTGTCGTCACCAGAAATGCAGCCTATGTGGGGTGGAATTTCATCAATTAATTCCACCTCTTGTACCTCTGGTTCCGGTTGCCCTTCTTCCCTAAAAAAGGCCTCTGTTGATTATTGTAGTTGTGTGCTTTATTTTGGTTTTTAAGCCTATTACTTCTTCTAGGCCCTTGCACAGGACTAGCCAGACTATTAGTGTCTGTGATGTCCTCATCACAGAGGGGCTCTTCCAGCAATTCGTTATCACATCTGTTATGTGCTGGGTCATCCCTTTCTGCATAGATATTTTGTCTAGTAACCTTTTTTACCAGATTCGGGTATGCACAGTGCGTCTGGTAAGCCAACCTGTCTCTTGTTAACTTTTTGCCCTTGTTAACTTTAAGTTTGGACAGTAGGGCATCAATGCTGGTAAAAATACGGCCATAGTCATATTTATACCTAACAAAGTTAATATCAACTGTAATTGCGTTGTCCAAGTTGGATGTTTCTTCCAATAAAATTGTAATTTGTTTGGAATAGTTTTTAATCATTAATTCTAGGAGTTCTGCGCCTTGTCTATTGAACAGAGACTCCAATTCGGAAACAAAAGCAGCATCCGAAAAAAGGCCAGTAGGAGAAAAAGAACTCCTTAATCCTTTAGGAATAACTGCTTCAGCCAAACATTGTTTAAAATATGCAACTTCTAATTGCAATTTTTTCAGTTTCAGTAGTTTACCATCTAGAAATCTCAGCTTCTCTGCTATGTTATCAGAAATGTTACCTGAGTCAGATGGGTCCATCACCGATGGCCCTGCTCCAGAAAAATCACCAAAAGAAAGAGGTGCTAAGTTGTTGGCCCATTCGGACAATGAGGGCACATCCATGAGTGGTCCGTGACCCGAAATCTGTTGACTGCTAGGCATAGCAGGTAGCTGTCTAAGCGCTGGATTCGTAGAGTTGCTGCCATTTCCTGCAGGCATGGAAGGCAAAGCAGCATTGTTAGCAAGCAGGCTGCCCTCCGAAATTATCAACCCTTGCGAAATCGACTGGGCAGGTTGTTGACCAGCTGGAATGAATGATGCGTTGGAACCAAGTGAATTATTTTTCAGGTTAGTTTGTGTAAAGACCCGACTAGTTACATGGTCTCCGCTCCACCTTTCAATGTTGTCAAGTCTTAGATTAATGCAATCTAAGCGTTGAGAAAGAGCTACCAACAGCCCTTTCATGTTCGTTTGATCGTTAGAGTTCTCTGTACTGGTACTACAGGTACCAAATAAGTTCGGCGTTACTGGACTCGATGGTGTTGCAGACATAATACAAACGAGTTAAATAAGAGACAAATAAACTCACTGAAAACAAAAACGGAACACCACTGCAGCCAGAACGATGTAAAAGAAAAGAAACGCAATTTATTTCAAGACCAAAACAGCGTTTTCGCTTCCAGAAAGCCAGAAGCTTCATCAGCAGTTGAAAGGATTAAAACCAAATGCATTTAAAACAAAGTAACTGGCTTGTTGACATCACCACAAGCGCCACAATGTTGCTTAAAGGGGCAACGATGAAACTTAAAAGGGCAACAATAACAAGGAGAGCGGGTGAAAACAAATACATAGTAAGCCCTGTAAAACTTATATAAAAGAATAAAAACATTCTAAATGAAATGTGAAGCTAAAAAGTATAAATATAAGAGCTACCTTAGATAATACTTTTTTACTCTTAGTGGCGTACCAACCTATCCCATTGGTCAACTCCAAGGACAGTGAATAATGTTGCATATATTGTTTTGCTAGGGTTAAGCCCATTGAATGTTCTATTCCATCTATAGTTTAAAGTAATAGCAACTTTAACATATTGATTTCCTTTGATATGTAGCTTTTTTCATATTGCTTGCTCCTGTTAGGTGACCCGATGCAGTAGTACATTTAGTTGCTCTTGTTTATTGATATTTACTATATACAACTTTTTAGCTTCACATTTCATTTAGAATGTTTTTATTCTTTTATATAAGTTTTACAGGGCATACTATGTATTTGTTTTCACCCGCTCTCCTTGTTATTGTTGCCCTTTTAAGTTTCATCGTTGCCCCTTTAAGCAACATTGTGGCGCTTGTGGTGATGTCGTCAACAAGCGCCAGTTACTATGTTTTAAATGCATTTGGTTTTAATCCTTTCAACTGCTGATGAAGCTTCTGGCTTTCTGGAAGCGAAAACGCTGTTTTGGTCTTGAAATAAATTGCGTTTCTTTTCTTTTACATCGTTCTGGCTGCAGTGGTGTTCTGTTTTTGTTTTCAGTGAGTTTATTTGTTTCTTATTTAACTCGTTTGTATTAATGTATAGTCTAGTAAACATATTCTTGTATAAAACTTTTAAAAAATTTATAAAGAATAAGGGAATATTAAAACATAACATAGTTTGAAATAGAAAGTTCCAACATACTCTGTCAAAGGCATTTGATGCATCTATAATCAAAGCATATATAGGGTTTGGATTTTTCTTAATGAGATGAAGTATAGTCTCTAAAGATAGAGTATTATCCCAAGCATGTCTCTGAGACATAAAACCTGATTGATCTGACGAGATAATTGAGGGTAAAATCCGTTTCAAGAAATGTGATTTTTTTACAGTACAAAACATACCCACAGTCAATGTAAAGGACATAACGTCACTTTTTTTTCCAAAACACAAGTTTGTGTAGTATTTAAGTTGCTTATGCTATTTCCTATAGCATTTAGGCATTTCAAATACAAAATAACTGATTTATGCAGCTATTAAAAAAAACTTAGGATATATTTTTTGTCCTAACATCTCAGGACATTTGCCATTTTTTTTGTTTTTTCAGCAGGACACAACTGCCCAAAGAGGGACTGCCCTTTACAAAGAGGGACAGGTGGTAACCCTAGATACAAGGTGTAAAGAGGTTTTCAGTCCCTTTAATTTTATATACAGATCAGGGATATTTTTTATCATCAACCAAAGGAAAAGTTGTGGATAATAATGAAGAGCTGAAGGAATTTATCTGGGAGGAGATGAATGCAAAGGCTTAAGTGTCATAAGCTGATTCTCTCCACAGAACAAGGTGATGTAGGATTACCTGACCTGAAGGGATACTTTAGATCCATGCAATTAAGGATCACACACACACACACACACACACACACACACACACACACACACACACACACACACACACACACACACACACACACACACACACAGGTTTATTGTTGAGTTTTTGGAAACTTGAAATTCATGTGGTTGAGACTATATGATAGAGTTTCCAAAAACTAGAAATAAAAATATATATATATATGTTTTTGCAGGGAACTCAGACACTCCACTACAGTGTGGAAAAGGGTAAATTCCCCTTTGAAGCAGTTCTATGTAGATCGCAGTGCAATGAGACCAGCAGAAATTTGGACTGGAGGAAATATACTGCCTTCCTTACCAGGGACTGATAACAGAGCACAGGCAAAAAGAAAGGGATAAGGGCTTGATTCCCATTCAAAATGTTGCATCATTTCTGTGATGGTTCCCCCAAACATTTCCTCAACAGGCAAGTAAGGTGATAATGTGTCTTTATCATTAGAAGCCAACTGGCCTGGGGAAGGAATCTAAGAAAAATAAGTTAGGGAGTGTTCATAAGAATCAGATTCATTCTCTTCTTCAGAAGAGGATTTATGTTGTCTCTTCTGACAAAGGGGAGGAAGAGATGAACTGAAAAGAAGGGAAGGAGGTCTGAGGAACAAAATGGCCTGTACAGGATCTATGAAAATTCTAGCCATGGATGTTTGGGATGAAGAAAATTTTTAGTCTTTTGTTTCTTCTTAGGATGATGTCTGTTTTACAAAACTCATCAGATCCATCCCCTGATCCACTTCAATCAAATATCCAGGCACCTCTTCCCTAAACAGGATTTGAAGTACGCCCCTCTAGTCATTCAGAAATAATGAGCCTAGATTCCCCATTCTCAACTCAGTCATATCTGACATGCAAGAATCAGATGCCGTGCTGGCCTCCAACGGGGCACAGTAGTGGAAGTCTGAGAAGTGATCAAGATTACAGTGGGTTTCTGCAGTACTTCAATGGGTAAGTCTGACTGCAACTGGGTAGACAATATTTTAGGCCTAGGCTTTTTAAATTCCTTTTTTAAACTGAATGGGGCACTGGATGACAAAGGTTCTATCATTTTTAACTGAGCGAGGAGCTTCAAGCTCTGGGTCTCTAATTAGGTGGTTAGCAAGGAAAGACACATACATTGGGTTTTCAGAACAAACAATGATAAATCGGGCAATTCTTATATCCGTGTTCAGCTCCAATACAAAATAAGCCCTGGGAGTGAAGATCCTTATCATGAATTTATCTACCACAATCACACCTCATCTCTTAGCTGACATCTAGCAGATTAAACACCACAGTAAAAGAAGAAAGAAAGGTTCCTCTCAATGGGGCACTTACCCGAATAAATGAAGGCAGTGGTAAGACCATTGACTAAGCAAAGAACCAAACCAATGAGTGCAAGACCTGCTTTTGGACTGCTGGTAAGACAGTCTGAGTATCTTACTGTCATATCTGCTTGTATACCCTTACACCCACAGGCTTAAGTCATACACTGGATATATGAACAAAAGTTTTTTTTTGGCTTTGGTAGCCCAGCCAGTCATCAGGTTACCTCAGTGAGATAACCCAACAGTACTGGGATATTGCAACTGTGACCTAAGGAAGGAAGGACATCTACAAACTCATACATGCGACTAGCCCCATATGCAAAAACATGGAAAGAACCATCACATGAATGATAAATGATGACATAGGACTCAACCTGGTAAACTTCTTTGAAAAGGTCACCAAAGCAATGGATAAGGGAAAAATGGTGCACACCGCCTACCTTGACTTGGCCAAAGAATTTAACACAATACCCCACACATGCATTGCAGTCAATCTCATGAAGTTAGGTATAAACCTGTATGTCACCTACTGGATATCCACTTGACTCACAGACATGATGCAAGAAGTTAGGATAGGGGAGTTTACCTTCACAAAGAGTTAGGTCACTAACCGAGTCCATGAGGCCTCTGTGGTGACTCAAGTCCCTTTTTGCATTAATTTTTCTGAAGTCAAGGGCCTCTGGATGACCAAGTTTGCAGATGATTGCAAACTGGGTGCAGTCATAGAATTCCCCAAAGTTACAAATAACCTTCCAAGAAGGCCTCACACAGACTAATAATGGGTGTCAAAGCCATAGTCTAAAACTCAATGCATAATAGTATTCTTTGAGAAGACATCTACCCCTGGAAAGTACCACACTGATAATACACCCCTAACATAGACTCAGTAGTCAGTGGTTTGGGAATGCAAGCAGACAGAAATATGACCTTTGACCATCAAACATCTGTGGTAGTAAGGAAATCATTCTATGCTGTGCAAAATATAAGAAAGGCTATGGTGTCTAGGTCAAAGTATGTCACTATTCTGCTGTATGCAGCTTTCATCAGACCAATCATTGTCGGTATATACCTGAACAGATATATGCAATAACTGGAATGTCCACAGAAGTTCCTTATAAAAGACGGCAAGGCATTAAACAACATGTCCTACATGGCTGCCTCAAAGTCCTATCCCTGTACTCAGTCTTCTACTCATTGTTGACAGGTGATCAATGCTTGGCCTACAAGGCATGCTCTGATCTCACTCTGATGGACTTGCTGCATATCCACAAAACAAACAGCATCAGAATTACCCGATTAAGGGACTTAAACCTCATCTGCAATGTAAATAACACATGCTGGAGGGATGAATATGTGTTTTAGAAACTACCCCTTCTCCGATACAGGCTTCCCATTTACGTAAAGCAGCGCTGTTCCCTACTACAGTTGACATGTAACATGGACCAGTGGATAGGGAATCAGAAATTTAACCCTGGTCTGGCACCTATTTCTCTAACAGACAGAGACAGCTTGTAAATGCTTCACGCCCAAGCCTAAATTTACCCCTTAAAATAAACTCAGGGTAACAAAAAATATTGGGGGAAACATGGCTAGGCTTAAAAAGCCCCCTTTGGTAGTTAAAGTTATATACACCAATGAACCTATAAAGTCTTTTTAATTATTTCATCAAATTAATAAGAAAACGATATTAGCTTCTGTACACAGAGATATGATGCTAGGAAATATGCTGGGTTAAATATTTCTGACATACAACTGCTACCTACGCCTATCTTAGAAGCACAAAACATGGCACTTAAGGAAGATTTGTCTGCAGCTTCAACATTCCTACAGATATCACCCCAAGAGTTGTTATTTCAACTTTACTGTTACCTTGGAACTGTTTTGGGCACTGTGTTTCCCAACTACATACGATTTGTATATTGTAATTTGTTAATAAGTGTATTTTTTTGTTAAAGTTCGAAGTTATAATAATCTGTATCATCAACATTTTACAGGTTGACCAGGTAAGTGAAATCTGTTGTAAGTGTCCAGGATGTGAACTGCAATACAGATTGTGAGGAGGAAAAATAGAAGTTATGTACTCACCATAACGTTCCATCTGAGTAGATACTTCATTTGTCTGCAACCTGTGGGTGTCGGATCCGACCTCGGATCCGATCCGGCAGCTTTCCAAGCTCCAAGATCTGAGCTCCTAGCTCCTCCCCCTACCCATAATCCCCTACTACCAACCACATTACCTCAGATCGTTTTTTTTGCCTCACCAACTCGAGACAGAAACCAACTCCCAATGATCAGAAAAATTCCTGAGGTTCGGGGGATGGCAGGGGGGGGGGTCGGTTGCAGACAAATGAAGTATCTACTCAGATGGAATGTTATGGTGAGTACATAACTTCTATATCTGAAGTAGTTACTTCATTTGATCTGCAACCTGTGGGACAGAGTTCCCAGCTAACCTATAAGAACCTGGGTGGTCCTTACGGAAGGATATTCCGAAGCACTGTGGAGCCAAAAGAAGCCCTACTCCTGGAAATGATATCCAGTTTGTAATGAGAAATGACGGTATGAGATGAGGACCAGGTAGCTGCTGAACAAATATCGTCTACTGGAACCCTAGACCAAAAGGTAGGGTTGCCACCTTTTTAAATGCCCAAAGTGGGACATTTTTGGTACAAACATCAGATTTTGCAGGCCAAAACATACCTACGGCCAGTACAAAGGACAGAACTTCCCTTTTTTGCCTAAATAAAAGGTTATTCTTGTAGCATTTTAGTTGCTTATTCTGTTTCTTATAACATTTAGGTATTTCAGATACAGAATAACTGTTTTATGCAACTATTGCATACGATATAGGAAATAATTTTGTCCTAAAATCTCAGGACAATTCCCATTTTTACACTTTTTTAGCAGGACACAACTGCCCAAAGAGGGACTGTCCCTCGCAAAGTGGGACAGGTGGTAACCCTTCCAAAAGGCTGTTGAGGTAGCTACAGATCTTGTGGAATGAGCACGGACGCCAACTGGAGCTGGCTTCCCAGATGAAGTGTATCCCAGCATAATGCACTGACAGATCCAATTTGCTACAGTCACTTTAGCAATTGCCTTGCCCACGGCTGATTTTGCATAAGAAACAAACAACTGGTCCTGTGCAAGTAAAAACGCAGTTGTCTGTGTACATCCAATTTGTGCAACGTATATTCTCCTTTGTTGTGAAAATTTGGGAAAAATACAGGAAGATTTATTGATTGATTAATGTTTGATTCTGTAGCCACCTTAGGCAAGAAAGACAGGTTAGTCCTGAGGGACACTCTATCTTTGTGAAAAATAAGGTACGGAGGTTTGATACACAGAGCTTGTAATTCTGAAACTCTCTTGGCTGAAGTAATAGCCACTAAGAAAGCAGTTTTCCAAGACAAAACGGAACCGAGGCCGCAGGCTCAAAAGGTGGTCTCATTAAGGCTTGTAAGACCAGAGTGAGATCCCACGGGGGAACCACAGTCTTGACAGGTGGTTTCAAAAGAAAAACGCCTCTTAAGAAGGTTTTGCACAACTTTGTAGATGCTAAGGAGCCTATGCCGTCCCCCACGTGAAAATGGGAGATGGCCACCAACTGCACTTTGACTGTGGAGGCACTTGCTCCCTGTCTAAAAAGCAGGGAAAGGAAGTCCAGAATAGTCAGAATAGGGACAGTAAAGGGGTCCAATTCTTTATCTTTGGCCCAGATGGAAAAATGTTTCCATTTACTGTTGTAAAGTTTCCTGGTAGATGGTTTATGAGCCGCCACCAGCATGGCCTTAACGGGGGATGAGATACCGGGAGTCCTAGTCATTAATGGAACTGGATCAACCAAGCAGCAAGTTTGAGATTGACCAGGTTTGGGGTATGGCATCTCACTGGGTGCGAGATTAGGTTGGGACTGGGATCCAGAATCCATGGGGGAGCCACACTGAGACCGCAGAAAGGGGAACCAGATCTGTCGAGGCCAGAATGGGGCTATGAGGATAACTCTGCTCCCCAACCGACAGGCTTTCTGGATGAATTTCATCATAAGTGGGAGGGGGGGATAAGCATAAAGGAGTCCGGGAGGCCAAGCATGGACTAGAGCATCTCTGGGGGTCTCCCCTTTGGGGGGAGCTATTGCGAAGTACTCACTGCATTTTGTGTTTAAAGGAGAAGCGAAAAGGTTGCAGCGAGGCTGACCCCATTTGTGGAAGATCTGCTTCGCAACAGATGGATTCAGAGACCACTCGTATGGAGTGAGGAACACTCGACTTAGCTTGTCCGCTAATATGATGGACCGCCCCGGAATGTGCGTTGCTATCAGAAAGCGGTTGGTGGAAATCGCCCATTCCCACACTCTCATGGCTTCTCGACACAGGGGATTAGATCTGGTCCCTCCTTGTTTGTTTATATACCAGACTACTGACATGTTGTCCGTCTGGATTGCAATAGTCCCTATGGGAAGAAGGTCGTGGAGAGCTTGCAACACCAAAAGCACCGCCCTCATCTCTAGGACGTTGATATGTAATGCGGTCTCTAGGGAAGTCCACGTGCCTTGAATGGATCTGCCTGAACAATGCCTCCCCCACCCGAGGCAAGAAGCGTCCGTAGTCAACGTGGCTTTGGCCGGAGGAATCACAGAGGGTCTCCCTTCTCTGAGTTCCTGTGCCTGTAACCACCACAGAAGGGAGTCCCTGCACACCCTGCTCAGGGGGATTGGCATGCATAATGGGTGGATCGACAGGGACCATTGGACTTGAAGGGTCCATTGTAATATGTGCATTCGCAGACGAGCATGAAGAGAGAGACCGATCGCTGCTGACATAGACCCCAGTGTCCTCAGGACTAACTCCGCTGGAGGAGCAGGGCTCCGAAGAAGGGCTAACACCTGGAACGACAACCTGTTCAGCCTGACTGATGTTAGAACAACTTTGGAGATTTGTGTATCTAACCTGGCCCCTATGAATTCTAGGGCTTGAGTGGGACACAGGCAGGATTTCTGCTCATTTACTGAGATGCCTAGGTTGTGGGCCAGAGACAGAGCATAATCTCTCGCCGCACAGAGCTGATGCCTGTTGGTCGCGGTGAGGAGTCAGTCATCTTGGTAAGGGAAGACCTGAATGCCCTGGAGTCTCAGGTGGGCTGCAACCACTGCCATGACCTTGGTGAACACTCTGGGGGCTGAGGTGAGACTGAATGGAAGAACCCTGAATTGATAATGACTGGCTCCGAGCCAGAAGCGGAGAAACCTCCTGGATCGTCTGCCCATTAATATGTGGTAATACGCATCCTTGAGGTCTAGCGAGCACATCCAGTCGTTCTCCCGCAGCAGGGGGAGAATTGATTGGAGAGTGACCATCCGGAACTTTTCCTTGGGTATGAACAGGTTCAGGGCAGAAAGGTCTAAGATGGGTCTGAGGTCCCCCGTTTTCTTTGGCACCAAAAAGAACCTGGAGTAATAACCCAATCCGGACTGGTCTGGGGGGATGGGCTGGATGGCTCTTTTTCTTAGCAGCTTTGAAATCTCCAAAGCCGCTGCCTCCCTCTGATCGGGTAGGACATCGGGGAGACGTCTGGGTTTGGGGGGAAGGTCCATGAATGGAATGGAGTAACCTCTGGATATGATCCGGAGCACCCATCGATCTGTTGTAAGGGACTCCCAGTTTGACAGGTGCTCCGACAATCGCCCCCCCGACTGCCTCCAGAGAGAGACAGTCGGGCAAGCCCTCAGGGCTGTTGCGCGGGTCTGTCAGAGAAAGGTTCTCTGGACCCAAAATTACGTGGCCCCCCTCTGCCTCTGGGCTGGCGTCCACCTTGTCCTCCTCTGCCTCTAGAGGACGAGTGGCCCGCAGCAGGATGGGATTGCTGAGACTTATGGAACCACAGCTTCTTTTGTCCCCTCTGATTCCTGGAGAAGGATCTTTGGGGATTAGAGAAGCGGACTCCGATGGCAGACAGCGTCTTCCCGTCCTTTTTGCTTTGGACCAGCGTGTCGTGAACAGTTTTGCCAAACAAGGCGGAACCGTCAAAAGGGGCGTTCGCGAAGGACGCCTTGAAGGGGTCCGTGAATTCGCACAGACGGAGCAAGGAGAGATGTCGCAAGACGACCCCGGCTCCGCTAGCTCTAGCGGCTCCCTCCGTTGCATGGGGGAGAAGCCGCATAGATGTATTGGAGATGGATTTTAGAGTGGCCATTCGAGTCTCAAAAACCTTTTTGTCTGGGACCAACATGGACTTTGGGGGGGCTGCAGCGTATTCCTTAATCAAGTCTCGCTGTAGCCTAATGGTATGTGCCATATAGTTCAGCTCCCTTATGGAAAAGGTCGCTGAAGCAAACATCCACTTCCCAATCCAGTCAAGCGCTCGAGATTCCTTATCTGGCGGGTGAACCAAAGAACTCTCCTGCGCAAGTTCTTTCTTGGTGGCCGCCGCCACCAACATAGCATCAACGGGGGTTCCTTTGGCCCAAGATGGTCTATCTGTGGGTGGGCTGAGGACTTTATCGGGGCGCCTAGGGATTGGCTCCACGGTGTCGGGCTCCTTCCAAGCCCTGGTGGTAATTAAGTCCACCAGGGGGTCGGCCGGAGGGGACACCCAGGAGGTAGATGGGCCTGCCTCAAAGGCCTCCAGGAACACGGACTCATCAAGGGAGGGCTTTTGGGCTGACCACCCCCCTCTAATACGCAACATTTCCAAAAGAGACATCTTCAGGGGGTGACCTTGGGGAACCATCCGTATCATCTAAGTCCGTGTCTGTGGTAATGGACTCGGGGGAGTCCAGGTGCCTCCTTTTGCACCGATGTTTACGAGGGGACCTCCTCGGTGGGACTGTCCGAAGAGGGCTCATCCACGGGTTGCTGTTCCTCCACGGGAATTAGCTGGAGGGCTTGGGCAGGCTTTCCAGATGGGCGGATGATGGAAGACAGACCCTCATACAGTGGGGGTATGGGTGGATCCGAAGCCCGGGTCGGGGATCTGGAGGACGTCAACAGTACCTTCTCCACTACCTCAAAAGCCGAAGGAGAGCCACTCTCACCAGCCTCTGAGAGCAATCTCCTCGGATCCGAGTAAGGGATCGGGGTCGGAGCCGATGCAGTCGGCGCCGAGGCAGAGGTGTGCTCCGACACCAACAGCGCCGAAGACACAGCAACTCCCTTGGATCGGATGCTCAGCCCTTGGCTCCGAGAGCTCGGGTCCGACAAGCTCGAAGGTATAGTCGGCGTCGAAGAGACAACCGCTATCGGCGCTGACAATTCCCCGGGTCTGAAAGGGCCTGGATCCGATGACTCCGAGACCCGAAAACGAGTCGGAGAAGGAGTGATCGGGCAAATATGGGGGCTGCACTCCCCCTCAGAGGGGGGGGGGGAGGCAAGAGCATCCCCATCTGCATTTGGGTCTGTAAGAACCGACGCATCATCTGATCCATATCCACTTCGGTGATGCTTCGGGTCGACCTAGATGAAGTAGTAGAGGCAGGCCGGGAGGGCCGCCTCGAAAATCTCGAGGGAGACCTATCCTCCTGCTCCAGCTCCGGCGAAAAACAGGGCAAACGGCGCCGAGAGGAGGGGGATCCGGAGACCCTCGAGGGAGATTTAAGTAGTTTTGCTGGCGGAGCCGAAGGATGAGATTCGTCCCGCCTTTTGTGGGACTTATGTCCATCCTTATCCTTGTGCCTCTTCTCTCTAAGGGAAGAGGCACTAGTTTCCCCAGAGCTCAAACCCGATGAGGGAGGTTGAGTCCCGGGTAGAGCTAAGGGGATAGATGGCGCCGAACCTGCTGAAGCAACTGGAGCCCGAACGGGAGAGGAAGAAGAAGCCGACTCCTGGGGGAGCTTTCCCGCCAGGATCAGCTTGTTCTTCCTATCCCGAAGTGCCCGGGGGTTAAAGGCCGCGCAGATTTGGCAGGCCTCTGACAAATGGGCTGCCCCTAGGCACAAAACGCACTGAGTGTGGCCATCAGCTGGAGAAAGCTTGTGGCCACACAGTACATTTAAAGAAAATGGCCTTAGGCCCTTCTGACATCATTCACACACACACCCAAACACTAGGAGGGGGAGGGGAGTGAAGATAAAACTAGTTAGAAATTTAACAAAAGTGACCAAAAAACTAGAACAAGAAGCAGAAAAGGGGAACTAACACACACACACACACATGACAACTTTGAATGAAAAATTGGTTTAAAACCAGCAATGATCTCACCCAGCCAGGAGCTCTTCACAAGGAAGTTTCTTTAGCCGCGGCAAAAAACGATCTGAGGTAATGTGGTTGGTAGTAGGGGATTATGGGTAGGGGGGAGGAGCTAGGAGCTCGGATCTTGGAAAGCTGCCGGATCGGATCCGAGGTTGGATCCGACACCCACAGGTTGCAGATCAAATGAAGTAACTACTTCAGATCAATATGTTATTAACAATTAGTGAAAAAAATATCATTATGAAAAGATTACATAACTCCTCCTATTCAAAGTAACACCAGAATTAAGAAACCATGAACACTTCCTAGAGTTATCCATACTGCTACATTATCCTGTATATCAGATCCCAAAAGAATAAAAATAAATCGCCACTAATTCTAAGGACAACCACAAAGCATTCTATAGCTATATCAATAATCTCGATGGCAACACCCAGATCTGCTCTGAGTTACAGCGTAACAGCACGAAAATTACAAAACCAACTGATATTGCCACCATCCTGGCAGATAGGTTCACTGCTAACTTTACCCCCCACCACCCCTAAAGGGCCCATATCTATACAGGAAGAATGCAGAGCCCCTGTAATCACAACTACGCAGGTAAAAGCTGCACTCTCTAAAGCCAAAAACACAGCATCCATGGGACCGGACAACATTCCAGGCTGCGTTTTACACGAACTTCAGAACAAACTGGCTCCCCACTTAAGCACCATGTTCAATAATAGCCTCACATCAGGCTTTGTGCCCACTGAATGGTGCACAGCAACAGTTATCCCACTCCACAAATGGAGAGCCACCACTGATCCTGGGAACTATCAACCTATTAACCTGACGAGCCTGGTCTGCAAGGCCATGGAACGTATCATCATGGAACTCATAAACAAACACATTGGTAACTTCCAAACTCTGGATCTCACCCAGCTTGTGTTTGTGAAAGGCAGATCATGCCTCCTGAACCTGATCGACTTCTTTGAAGCAGTCACCAAAGCTGAAGATGAGGGTAAGGTGGTCCACACAGTCTATCTTGAACTCGCCAAGGCTTTCGACACCATCCACCATTCTGGAATTATAGCTAGACTCACTAAACTAGGTATACACAAGATGGGTTGCCAACTGGCTCACTGACAGAACCCACACTGTAAAAGTTGTAGACTCCAAATCTGACCTCAAAGCAGTGACATGTGGAACACTACAGGGTTCCATCCTGGGACCTCTCCTGTTTGGTATCTACTTCTCTGAAGTACAGGCCAATGATGTGGACATCCTACAGAGGGGCCTCGCTGAGACAGATGCCTGGTGTCAGAGCCATGGCCTCAAGCTCAATGCCAAAAAGTGCAGTGTCATCTGCTTTGGTAAAAACTCTGTACCCATGAACTACCACATAGGCAGCACTCTACT
Organism: Protopterus annectens; assembly: GCF_019279795.1. Taxonomy (NCBI): domain Eukaryota; kingdom Metazoa; phylum Chordata; order Ceratodontiformes; family Protopteridae; genus Protopterus; species Protopterus annectens. The sequence continues at coordinate 883,989,701 of NC_056745.1, forward strand.
TAACACTGAATGTGTGATAAGAGACCTTGGGACCCAGGTGGACAGTAGTCTTTCCTTTGATAGTCACATCGCCACAGTAGTCAGGAAGTCCTTCTATGTGGCACACCTCATCATAAAAGGGTTCTCATCCAGGAAATTGTTCCCCTCTACTCAACACTCATTAGACCCATTACAGAGTACAACGCCCATTTTGGAATGTACCTCACAAGACATCTGCAGCAGCTGGAAAGGCCACAGAAGTACCTCACAAAGAGGATTACTGGCCTCAAACAAATGCCCTACACTGACCACCTCAAAAAACTCCAGCTTTACTCCGTAGCATATCGCCTACTCCGAGGTGATCTCTGCCTAACATATAAAGCTATGTCAAACCCAGAGCTGTTGGACATGCTACACCTAAAGAAATCCCAATCCCTCCGAGCTACATGCTCTAGGGACCTAAACCTTGTCACCACAATAAACAGGACATGCTGGAGGGATAGATTCCTGTCCCAGAGACTTCCCATACTCTAGAACAGGCAACCCATCTATGTCAAGCAAAGTTCTTCATTAGCACTCTTCAAGAAAAATCTTGATGAGTGGATGGGAAATAGGAAATACACCCCGGGGATCACTTCTGTGTCTCTACTCGACAGTGGCACAGGAAAATAACTTTCTTGGGTGGCGTAAGTCAGGAAACCTTGTTGGCTAGGCTTACTTAGGCCCTTGGGTCGATAGCCTAGTACCTATCTATGAACCTATGAATAATGTACAGTGAAGAAATGTATTCAATTTAAGTAACAACTAGCAAAAGATACCAAATGAAGTAAAATGAATTTGCATAAATTCAATACTGAAGAATTAACTAGTCTGAAACCCCCCAGATAGGGTCTCAGTTATAAAAAAGAACATCTGGCATGCAAAATCTATAACTCAGCCAGAGACGCATCTTTACATGATCAAGAAGGAAAGAAGCCACCATACACTATTTCATTACAGACTGTTATGTAAAAATATGTAGTGTGAAAACAGTATAAACCCAGTCTTACCTACCCATTATAAACACCCTGTATGGCTTAAATGCCAGAAGCTCAGAAGCATACTATGAAATGGATGTACTAGTCACCTTGCATGGGTTCAAGTAAATAAAAAAAAATAATAATAATCTCACAGTAACAGTTTCAAGATAGACTTCTCAGTTGTTAAAATGTTTTATATTAAAGGCATCACAAATGTATAAAGGTTCTAATCATGACACAGGCTCCACAGTACTGATTTCTTAATATGGCACTTAGTTGTCTTTATCACTAAACTAAACAGAGTTATGTGCACCCAAAATATCAGACTCCATTTGCCACTGAGTTAAACAACTTGTCCATTCAGTTGATTATAGGTTCATAGGTTGATACGGGGCTATCTGCCCAAAGGCATATATTAGCCCAGCCACGTTGTGTGGTATTCACCTCCCCTTTAGTAGTTCCCTAGACCTTTGTACTAGCAGCTAGTACCCTTGGCCCCTATCTAGTAGTGCTGTTGGTGTGATCCCCGGTGTGAACTTTCTGTTACCCATCCACTCATCAAGGTTCCTCTTGAAGAGTGGTAGTGAGGGGCTCTGTCTTATGTAGATCGGGACCCTGTTCCATAGTAAGGGAAGTCTCTGCGAAGGGAATCTATCCCTCCAGCATGTTCTATTCATTGTTGTGTTGAGGTTTATATCCCTAGAGCGTGTAGCTCGAGTAGATTTGGTTTTGCTAAGATGGAGCATGTTTAACAATTCTGGGTTGGACATGGCTTTGTACATTAGACAGAGATCGCCTCTGAGATGGCAGTATGCAACAGAGAACAGTTTTAGCTTTTTCAATTGTGCTGCATAGGGCAACTGTTTGATGCCAGTAATCCTCTTGGTTAGGTACCTCTGTGATCTCTCCAGCTGCTGGAGATGTCTAGCCAGGTACATTCCAGTTGGTGCATTGTACTCAATAATGGGTCTGATGAGGGAAGAGTAGAGAGGCACCATTACATCCTTAGATCTTGATGCTATAAAAGAGCACAACTGTACGTAAAAATAATCCGGCAGCTAGCAATCAGCTCCTCGAAGCTGTTACAAGGAATTGACATCTGTTTCAAGTTACTTGTTAGCGTGTCACATATTAGAGTTATAACAACAAAGCCTGTTTCTCAGTAGAATCCTGTTCCTATAGGAATCTGCTCAATGAGTCACCCAGGAATTCAGGAAGCATGAAATGCTCTCAAAGCAGAAATACATGGTACACTAACATAAAACAAATACAATCCTTGGTTAGTTAATGAATGTTTTTGATAGAATACTGTGAAAGGGAAAACCAGAATGGTCATCGAGATCAAAGGCATGTTAAACACGCAAGGGGTGGTAAAGATGTTCCAATGGGCAGTTAGCTGTACTGCAAAGAAACTAGAGGCTTTTTCCCTTATTTATACCACAGGCATTCACATGTTGTTGCAAGTAACATGATGGCTGTAATATGTTAATCTATGTGGTCAGAAGCTGCTTTCTTCAAATCAGTGTAAAAGCTCTCTACAATTACAGCATTAGAAATGAGATCTCTTGAATTCAGATGTGATCACTTGCAGATGAGAACAGTGCAGTGTAAACTAAATTTCTGGTAAAAATTACTACAGATTACAGTCAGTATTTAATGACAGACATTACAGTTTTATGCTTTGTATTGTTCAAAATATGTACAAAGATGCAAAACCTGTTTTTCCATTAACTTTTTAAGTGAAATAGAGTTTAAAATTTGTCCTTAATTGTCGGCCGTTGTCTCTGTATTACTTTTAGTTTGTCCTGAATTCTTGAACAATTAAGTTGTGAGATATGGCATCAGGTCAGGCTATAACACAAGGACAATTATCTACACTGTTAAAAAAAAAAAAAAATTTATGAGGCCACGAAAGATAGGTACCTCAAAGGTGTGACATTCAGCAAGAAGACTAGCTTTTCAGAGGTTCAGCCCAAAATGGCTTAAGGAAACCTGTTGTCAGATGGTTCCTTCCTATCTACAGAAAACATTTACAAGTACCTCTACAAGCACTTTCTCATACAGTCTATCATTCAAATCTGGTGTCCCACAAACTACATCCTTCTGCACCCATTACTCTTCTCCATGTTTACTAGCAATTCACCACTCCTGCTATTCTCCATTAACTGCACATCATATGCAGATGACCTAACCTACAGCCCATCTTTCAAAACCTTACAGCAGTCTACAAATTATTTTCTATCTTCTGTAGAGCTGGCTAAATGATCATAACCTAATTTTTACCAGTAACAAATCTTCGTCCATGTTATTTGGAACATCTAAAAGTTTTCCAGATCTCAATACCTGAAAACAGTAAACCTACAAGGTGCCACAATTTAATTCAGTTAAGGGGACATCTGCATACATCCCATGGGCCTTAATTACAGCAGGTTTAAGGTATCACACAGTGAAAACTCTAGCTTGGCTATGTTTTTCTTGTAGTTTTTACTAATTGGTTTGTCTGTGTGACCTTTTTACTCTTTGCTTTGAAGTGCTTATTCATTCATTCTTTAATCCTTAAGTAGCCACTGTATCCTCACAAGCCTTAAATGCCATTTATTTAATAATAGTTACATAGTAATTGTTCCTGGGAAATCAAGTTTTTCACACTACAAAAATCCGCAAAAACACATGTATTTAGATAACCTGCAAGGATTAAAGTGTTTTTTAATAACACTGTATTAGAGTATGCATTGTCATTTCAGCTGTGGTGTAAAATCACTCAACAAAACAACAGGTCCCTCTTAGTTTTGTATTTGTTACCCACTTTTCTTAAGTAAATACAGACAACTTTCACCCTGCACAGTCTTTATTATCCACAAAAATGCTTGAAATTAGATGCAATTTAATTTTTACACCACAGTTTTCCTGTAATGAGGAATCAAATCAAGAAGTGAAAATCTAGTGGATTGACGGAAACATTTTTTACTTTATTTTATTTTTGTTAACATTGGTACAGTACTGATCTATCTGGACGATTTTCCATCTCAGGCCAGGGAAACAGATATAAGTCAATTGAAATCGAACATTAAGAAGAGTCAAGATAGTAAATATAAAACAGATAAGCAAAACATCTGAGTAATATATTTGCAATTCACATTAGTCTAGAAGGCTGTCAATATGAATTAGACATTTTACAGATTAGTATCCATTACTCCTAAGATATTCTTTGAGTGAGTTCAACCTTCCAATGATAAATTGGCAGGACTGGGTGAACTATAAGAAAAGTTATTTCAGCCTACAAAATGTCTACTAATATAAACTGAAATGAAGCAAATAATGTATGCCCTTATAATACAAAGGAATACTTTTACTTAGTTTTCATAATAAATACTATTAAGGAACGGCACAGCTTTATACAACCTTAATATACAGTGATCATGGTGCAATACAACTGAAAATGTATTTAAATCCAAACAACAACGGAATACAAAACAAAGCTACAGAAAACACACAAAAACTCCCTAAATCTTAGGGAAAGTGATGTCACAAAACGACAACCTATGGAACCAAAGAGAAACCAATGGCAACTCCATGCAGAAGTGGGAAATTTGTGTACCATGACAGACAGTAACAAATAATGGAGGGAAAACAAACAAACAAATCTAATGAGAAAAATAATGCTAAGGTAGTAAAAATACTATACAAACTAAATAAAGAAGGCAAACTGATAAAAAATATATACATTTACCAATTGGGGTATTATTAAAAAACAGGAAAAATAAGGATATAAGTGACAAGATGATCTTAATGGACATAACATTTTATATTAGCTCATTGTTAGTACCCTAATGGGGAACAGACAGAGTGATGTGATTTTTGTTTCGTGGATGTGAATTCTCTCTCCCATAATGAATTCTTGACTCCTCCAAAGAGGACATTATCAAGCCCTACTCTCATGACACACAACCATTGCTTTCACTGAGAATCTGCAGATAGAACATCTGAAACCTTTTTCCACTAACAACCCCTGGCTTGTGTTCTTTGTCATGTTTACAAAAAATTTAAAAAGCAACTCCTGATCATCTGAAAATAGTGCTTAAACTACAGGTTTTAAATATGAATCAATTAGGTACTTGAGTCAGTCTGTTTGTGTTTCTGGTGTCAATTTTTTCACCATGAGACTACGTAGCAAAAGGGATGGGAATATCAAAAGGCTGAAATGATTTATGTCCCCATGGGACAGAAAGAGGGCAACTATAAATGACTATAAACTGCAGAAAGGTGCTGGGAAAGAACACACAACTACAGACATCTTGCTACAATGGAGTTTACTTAGCAAAAAAATAAATACATAAATAAATAAATAAAATGTGATAGATAAAATGAGAGCCAGAGAGACAATTCTTAAATAAAGTATCAGGAATTTTATTCAAACTGAACATGGTGTGCACTGTGAAAGCTGAATAGAAAGAAATGCCACAAAAGTAAAGAAACAGCTAAGTCACACCTTTTGTACAGAGTAGTGTAGGGATCAGTTTATATGTAAGACCCTACATGCTCTTGTGTTTACAATACTGCTGTACTTTGAAAGTGACAGGAGAGAAGTCTGTTCTGTGGTATTGATAGACAAAGCCCTGACTATTACCCAGGTAGCTGGGATTGGATTAGTGGCTCTGCACTGGAGGAACTGATAAGGGGATGAAAAAGAAATGAAAGGGCAGAGCCGACTTACTTATCTCTCCTGGGGGAGGGAAGAGGAATATATGCTATGGAGGCATGCTGTAGTCATTAATTGCTGTTTAAGAAACTGAATTAAGAAAAAGCTACCATGCCTAGGCTAACTTAGGGAAAAATAAATTAGTCTCAACAAATCTACAGCTAAGCAAACTCTAACAAAATTGATTTTGTAGTAGAGATGAAAGATTGGAATGAATTACCACCAGAAAAAATTAATTTTTTTCTGACCAAGGTGAAGGAAGAATCACTTTGCGCCATAAACATTCATGGCAGGCACAAAGGAAAATGCTCTGTTGCCTGAACAACACAAACATCAGGATGAAACAAAATAATGAGAAAAGCTGGCCTTAATGTAAACTTATAGCTTTGGTAACGTTTACTGTGCACTTTTCTCAGTGTCACTTTTAAAGCATCTTATTATTACATCTGGTACCACCTTTCAAAGGCTACCCAAAATGTGCTTTCATGTCATCTATTTCCAAAACAAAGGTGCTTTTTCATTCTCCATATTGCACAAAATTATCACTCATTCACGTACGCCTTCTGTAACACTGTAATAATGGAGTTTTGATATGAGTCTTAAATGGCAGAGCCGTCAGGTACATGTAATGAAGGAGTACTGTAAGCCATTAGAAACGGATATTTACTTGTTCAAACACTATTTGTGGCCCAGTCCTTGGTGGATCCAGGTTACACAGCAATAATTCCAATGTGGAAAAGAAGACTATTTATATTTTTAACTGGGTGGGTGTGCTAGTCTTAAGGCTATTTTCAGTCAAAGCCTAGGCCATTAGGTTAAGTCAGTTACAGCAATGAGTATATAAAGCAATATATTCACACTGCTACAACATGATACAACTATACTGGCACAGGTATAATTTTCCATTGATGAAGAAATCGATAACAGACATCTGTAGATATTCAAAGCGTGTGAGTTGACTAAGGCATCCATATTTTGTTGTTAGTAAAACACAGTATGGTATGAAGATTAAATATTCTACGTTTTATAGTAACTAAACCATAATACTACAGTATTCATAGTATACCAAGTACTGAATATTAAACAGTGAATGCATAAGTTTGGCAGTGTTTTGCACTAGCTCATGTTTGTGATAGCATTTATGCACAGAATAATCTAATGGATTTGTATGCAGAGCTGTACTCTTTACAGCATATTACTAGTCTGTGCAGGACAAAAAAGTTAAATGAGTAAGAAAGATAATTCCATGACAAGTAACATTATGTGGGAAACAAATACTGGTTAAAAGTATATATTTAACTTATAGACCCTTTGAGTGACTAGACTTGTTTATCCACTCTCAGAGAAATCAAGACGTGTACTCTTTCTGCAGATGTAGCTTGAGGTATTTTATCTACAGAGGGATATGCTAATGTTTCATCTTTCAGTTAAAATTAAATTTTATTCCATCAAGATGGTGCCATGTTATAGAAAGATTTTTTACCACAAGCTATTTTGAAATGTGGTCTTTCTAGTTCTATGGGGTCTTGACTTCTTCAGCTTATTCCAGAGATAAGGACAAAATTTGTCATGAAAGACATTATGAGGTGAATGAGTTTGGAATAAATTATACCATTACTGTTGTATGAATATAACACTGGAGATGGGGATGTAGTGGTGTGGCCATGTGACGGTCAAAGATAAATCATAGAGTTCTGTTTTTTTTGGAGAATAGTTGAGTTGTAAAGGGAGCTACGGGCAATTATTAGAGTCAAGTCTTGGGATATGTATACTGAGTGATCCAGTTCATTAAGCATCTTAAATCAGGAGGTTATATATCTTGTAAAACACTTCGAACTGGGATTAAGTTCGGTACAAACAGTAAAGAGTTTGATATACAACTAGTTCTACATATTTCTGCTCTGTAACTGTTGGTGGGGAATTTTATCTACTGTAGTTAAAGGGAGTGCATAATATGTTCTTTTGAAATCACCATGTATTACTAACTTCTCTGTGGATATATTTTTCTAAACAATGATATTTTCTTCTATGTGGAGACCCGACATGATTTGCAAAACACAGTGTTATGAATTTAAAATATTCACAGGTTGAGAAGCCTGACTCATTTGTAGTACATTATTTGCCTTAAAAACAGCTCATGGTAAGCACTACAATAAATAAATGCTTAAATAAATGTTATAACATTTCTTACCAAATACTGCAGGCGCTGACGTTCTGTTTCTGGTGTAAATTCTGTTGACATTTGAATGACTTCCCCATTTCGAATTATTATAGCCCTGAAATGTAAAACATCAGTTAGTCTGCTAACAGAATACCACTTGAAGCCTGCAGTATTTTCTAATACTTAACTTTGTTTCTGAAGTCCTACTAAACAAGACTGAGGATTGCAATGGCACTGCACTGCTCTAGACAGCTACAATCTTTCTTAAACAGACACAGAACCCCCACAAATGATAAACTGCAACACCAGAGCTATTTTAACTTCCACATATATCATTGGTACATTCATTCAATGACAGTTATGTAAAACCACAGTATAAATATATGAATTAGATCAATCTAATGCAAAGAACTCTGTGGTTAAAACACAAACGCTACAGAGGGATGCAAAGTTGTGCCTTTTAGTTTTTCCCAAAATTCTCTGATCTCCATAAAACTATTTGTCTTCCTTCAATGAGTTTTCTTGACAGTGAACACTGATTTCTTTAATAAAAATGAATGTACAAAGAATAACTTGAGCAATATACAAGCCAGAAATCTCAATGACAGCATTTACAGAACAGTGTATGTACCTTGGTTATAAGAAGGGTCTAATATTTGACAAAGAGAAACATTACTGAAAGAACACAGTCAATAAACCTTCAGCCAAAGTTCCGCTCATAAGAATTTTTAACCTTTAATTTACAGAGTCTTAAACTTACATGAAACAAAAACATTTAAACTAAAACAGAACACAAGAAAATTGAAAATGTTAAACTTTAACAAGACTGTTAAAAGAAAAAAAATGTTCTGCAAGCACTTTAAATAATTAAGTCTTGACAAAAAGCCTGAACAAACTAAACAGTGCAAAGTTTGAAAAGTGTTCACTGAGTCTCCATTTTGAAGTATGCATGCAGTCGTCATAGGGAACAGAAATATACAAGTTGCTGGAGCTTCAAGTAATCCTATAATCAAACTTGTTATGTTTTACCACTTCAGAAATGACGACATCATGACTATCCAAACTGTTTATTAACTACAATGATATTAAACAACCACACCTGCATTTCCACTGTAGTTACCGCCTTCAGCTTGGGATGGGGCTTGGAATACATTTACACCTTCACCTAGGAGGGTATAGTTTGCCTTGGTGACATTTTTTAGTCCGATTTCACCCTCTTGAGTTCTGGTGTTAGTGTCAGTTCGATGGTGACTGATCTGTTGTCAGTTTTTACTAATGAGGGTCCAACAGTTGCAGCAGTGCACCTGTTTCACATGTTGGTGAGAACCAGATCTAAAATGCTTGCTCTTCTTGTCGGGGTATGGACAATTTGCTCCAGAGCATTTGAAGTCACAAAATCAAGGAACTTTTGTGCTAGCGAGCTTGGGCTAGAGTTGTTTTCCCATTTGATGGTGGAATAATTGAAATTCCCCCATAACCAATGTGTTCGATAAAATTTGGATTGTCTTCAGTTTGGTGACTTGAATTAACAATGATACAGCAGAAATCAAAAACCTAGCCAGGTAGCATCAAAGATGATGAAAGTGCATTAAGCCATCACTGTCATGGGATTAAAGTAGCATAATTTTAGTATATTTCTTTACTTTGTCAAAAGAGCTTGTAGACTTAGTTGTTCTGTTTAATTATGGGTTCCAATTATATAATCGAAGACGCAATCCTTCGAATGCATCTTGATCGAACTTGAAAGCACAAAACAGCAAAATAGCGAAACGGCATACAAGTGATTTCTTTCCCTGGGAAAGAAATTGCTTGGCCACCTCCATTACTTTGCCATTTTCCTCACTGTAGTGCGATCTCGGAGTTGGTATATTTAAGTAGGGGGAGTTTGGGGGGCACAGCCCCCTACATCGGGGGAGGGGGTGTAATGTTTTGAAGTTTTTATTTATTTATTTTTTGTGGAACAGCAATTCTTTTTCCCTGGGGAAAAAAATTGCTGTTCTAAGTGTTCAGGATTGTAAGCTTTCGCTTACATGGGGTCGATAAATCAGGGTTCACTTTTTTAAGTGTTCTCTGATTTAATATAGACCCTTAATTACAGATGTGTTTGGCTCAATATGCAGTGTGTACTCAAAGTCTAAGGAATAAATAATGTCTCTGACCCGTTGACCAACATGCTACCAATCTTCACACTGAAATGCCCACCAGTATCAATGTTGCATATAGGCAACCCAAATCATAACTAGAAACACTGCTAGAGAAGTATGAAGAACCTTTAATAACATTTTCTTATTAAAAAAAAAAAGAAAGGCATCATAACTTCTTCCACAGCAACACAAAGATCTTACTGACAAAAAGTCAGACAGGTGAACGTGAAATAATGCCTTATGTAAAGGGTTCCATGACACCTAACCCCATGCTTCCCACCGCTCCTCTCCCATACACATATCACAGTGCCCCCACCCCTGGTTCCTCATCACGGCCTCCCCTTATAATCTAAATTATATATTTTTAACCTTTTCTGACATTTTTTATATTATTCTTCAGATTAAGAAAATTACTGCAGACAACTTGGAGAAATCCTTCAGCTGCAAGAGACAAATTACAGGGAGCAAATACAGACAACAGTACAATAAGAGGTAAAAGACCCAAGACCATACATCTCAAATGTCCCTGATTTTGCAGAATACTCATGATGTTTTAATCTTACCTTTGACCTGTCCCTCATAACTTCTCAGGTAATCAATGGTGATTACTGTTGCCAATAATGGAATAGTTTACACTTGCATTACTATTGTTTAGAAAACACATGCTGATGAAAAAAATCTTATTTTAATTGCATCAAAGTGCCATATAAAAAACAAAATGTTTTATTTTTCATTTGTATGCTCAAATGTTTGGATTGTAATTAATGTCAGTATTTAATGACAGGTAATTCTAACATTATTATAAAAAAATTGAGTGTTAAAGTCCCTGGATATTTTACTTGTAAATCAAAATCTGTTATTTATTTAGGGATTTGTACATTGTGCCCAGCATATTATGTAGGCAGAAAGTACAGTTGTGTACACTTACCATAAATGTAGATGTTCCAGTGTATTCACTGTTGCAGTCATCACACTTGGGTTATCTGCCTGCAGGTAGCCCTCAGTCGGCCTGAATACCAGAGTCTAGTGATTTCTGCGTCGGATGCGGTCACCTCTTCCATGACGTTAGGGTATAAAACATGCAGCCAATGCCATTACATCAGTTTTTCTTGCCCCAGATGTCAGGAGCCCCCAAAACAGGAAGCAATTACATGGTGTGGAACACCTGCAGTAAAAAGTAAATACCAATACCAATACCCCTGAAAGGGGTGAGTAATAGCCATAGAGAGGAAAAAGAGAGAGAGAGAGAGAGAGAAAGAAACCAGGGGGCTGGAGGGAGGGAAACCAGGACTGCAACAGTGAATACACTCGAACATCTACATTTATGGTAAGGGTATATAACTGTACTATGTTGCAGTCATCACACTTGGGTGGATTCCCAAAGCTGAAGAAGGGTGGAGGCAGTCAAGAAGAGTTAGGGCTGGCTAGTATGCCTTGCAGGACTGCTGTTGCAAAAACCTGCCCTGGATTTGGAAAAGAGAGGCAGGTGGTAATGCTTGGTGAAGGTGAGTACTGAACTCCAGGTAGCAGCTTCCAGGATGTCCCTGGTAGGGACTCTCCTGAGAAATGCTGTAGAGGTAGATGTTGCCCTAGTGGAATGTGTTCTGACCCCCTGAGGGGTTGGTTTCCCATGGTGCTTGTAGCAGAAATGGATGCAGTGTGCTATCCATTTGGAAATTGTTTGTTTTGAAATGGCCTTGCCCTCTGCCCCAGGTTGCAAAGCTGACTAGTAACTGGTCAGATTTTCTGAAGGGCTTATTCCTATCAAAGTAGAACCTGAGCTGTCTCTGCACGTCCAAGGAGTGCAGGATCCTTTCCCCTTTATTTTGAGGATTAGGGAAGAAAGTTGGCAAATAGATGGATTGGTTGAGAGCCACACTGGACACCACTTTAGGCATGAAGGAAGGGTTAGTCCTGAGAGAAACCCTGTCAGCATGGAAAATAATGAAGGGTTCCAAAGCCATAAGTGCTCGTAGCTCAGACACTCTTCTAGCTGAGGTGATGGCTAGAAGCAAGGCTGTTTTCTAAGAGAGGAATTTTAAGTCTGCTGACACAGCAGGTTCAAATGGGGGGGGAAGTGTGAGCTTTTCCAGTACAAAGGTAAGGTCCCAAGCAGGGGTGGGTGCTCTCCTTAGTGGCCTTAAGTTGTTTGCCCCTCTCAGGAACTGTTTGATAAGAGGGTGTGAGAAGAGAGGTGGCTCAGTGTTGTAATGAGCCGAAATGGCTGAGGCATGTATCTTAATGGAGGAGAAGGACAGGCCTTTGTGGAGTAGATCTGCTAAGTAATCCAGGATTAGAGGCAGGGAGGGAAGAGTTGTGTCCTCTCCTTTAGATAGAATCCAGAAGCAGAACCTTTTCCACTTATCAGCATATGATTTTCTTGTACTGGGTCTTCTGGCTTTAAATATGACATCCAGCACCTGCTTGCTTAGGGTTGCTGGGGGAGAATTCAAGGAATAAGCCAGGCTGCAAGATTTAGGGTTTGCAGTTGCGGATGCAAAATCTGTCCCTCCTACTGAGAGAGCAGGGTTGGGTTCTGGTGTAGGTGCCAGGGTGGCACCGGTGACAGGCTGTGCAGGAGTGGGTACCTGTGCTAGCATGGCTAGTCCGGGGCAGTCAGAATTGTCCTTGGTCTGTCCTGTCTTATCTTGAGTAATACTCTTGAGTGAAGGGGCAGAGGGGGAAAGGCATAGATTGAGAAATTTACCCACTGAAAAGATAGGGCATCCACTTTCCAGGCCCTGCTGTGAGGATTCCTGGTGCAGAATTTGCTGAGATGGTAGTTGTAGGGGGAGGCAAAGAGATCCACCTCAGGCATCCCCCATTTCTGAATCAGAAGGTTGAAGGTGCTGGGCTCCAATTGCCACTCGTGTGTGTCTAGGAAATTTTTGCTTAAATCGTCTGCCAGTGAGTTTTGTTTGCCTGGCATGAATTGAGCTTGCAACTGGACTTGCATGTCCACGGTCATGTGCCACAGGGCCATGGCTAATCTGCAAAGTGGGTTCCCCCCAGCTTGTTGATGTACCACATGACTGTGGCGTTGTCTGTTTTTATTAACAGTTGTCCTGGAAAGAGTACGGATCTGAAAGCTGTCAGGGCATTCTGCACAGCTAGCATCTCTTTTTGGTTGATGTGCAGATGAATTTGACTTGGGGCTCTAGTGGCCCTGAATGCATTTGCCGTCCATGTGAGCTCCCCAGGCATAGTCTGATGCATCTGTGGTTAGGGTCTGTGCGGTGTGGGGTTGAGAAAAGGGCAGTCCCTTGTTGTGGTAGCATGTTACTGCCCACCAAAGGAACTCTGTCCTTAGAAAGGGTATGATAGGAATGACTGTTTCCAGGTCCTGAGAATGTTGGCACCAAAGACTTTTTAAGTACCATTGAAGTTTCCTCATATGCAGTCTTGCATATGGAATTAGCAGTATACATGAGGCCATGAACCCTAGGGCCTGCAGAATTTTTCTTGTAGATAGCTGGGTTCTGGTGGCCATTTGTTGGAAGTAGGCTGTCAGATAGACTTGTTTTTCTGAAGTGAGGAATGCCATCTGGGATGTTGCATCCGAGCTTGCTCCCAGGAATACAATCTTTTGACTGGGTACCAGTTTTGATTTCTTTTCATTGATGGTGTACCCCAAGGAAGTGAGAAGGTGTTTCACAAATGTCAGATGCTGCAACAGCAATTCCTATCTGTCCGCCTGAATTAGGCAGTCATCCAAGTACGGGTAAATTTGGATATTTTATTTATTTATTTATTTATTTTACATTTGTTAACCAGGATAGTCCAGCTGGATATATGTCCATTTACAGTGGAGGCCCGGGGAGAAAAGCTCCAAGGAGACAATTTTTACAGAACATACAGACAAACTTGGGTACATATTTCATCTAGATCCATAAGGGTATCTAGTTATTGACACTTATAGGTATAAACTACAGATACTTATAGGTATAAACTACAGACAGATACATTTTACAATAGTCATTAAACAGTTTTACATTGTTCATACTAACACTGTTATATGTATGTTATCATACCTTTGATGTGGTGTACATTTATATGCAAGTAACAGATAGGACTCTAGTTTAGAACAATGGTTACAATAGTACTGGAGTGGATCCGGCATTAGTCTGGAGTTGAACAGGGACATAACCATTTGTTGCTGAGGTAGTTGTAGATAGCTTTTTTAAATGTAGGTAGTGAGGTAATCAGGGATAAGGATGTAGGCAGGGAGTTCCAGATTTTGGCCACATAAGAAGAGTAAAGGGAGTCTCCAGCATGGTTGTTGGATCTAGTAACAGTTAACTGTAATTTGTCAGTTGAGCAGAGTTGCCTAGGACAGGAATATTGTTGGACAATGTTAGCCATTGAGGGTGATGTATTTTGTTGATGGAGTATCTTGTGAGTAGTAACCAGCTGATTATAAATAAGTAAGTTAGGTAGTTCCATCCAGCCCAATTGCTTTAGGTTTAGGCAGTGATGTGTTCTGTAGGAGCTGTTGTTAGCAAATTTGGCTATCTGATTGTAGCAGGTTGTCATTTTATTGATTTCTGTTTTGGATAAGTTAATCAAGATGGGTGAGGCATACAGTAGTGTTGAGAGAAGGTGTGTACGTGCAATTGTAGTTCTAGCATTATGGGTCAGGAATGCTTTATGTTTGTAGAGGCTACCTAGCTTTTTGTTAGTATTTTTAATGGCCAGATTGATGTGTACATCAAATTTGAGCTTATTGTCAATAGTAATACGTAGTAGTTTTGTCTGGGCTTCAGGCGATATAGGGGTACCATTATTAGAATGGACAGTAAAGGTGCAGGTGGGGGCAGTAGTAGTTGAGGGATGAAATAGTAGGAGCTTGGTTTTTTTGGGGTTAAGTATCAAGCCATTTTTCTCTGCCTGCAGTATGCAATGGCTGGAGCCAGGCATTTTGTGAAAACTCTGGGCGCAGTAGATAAGCCAAAGGGAAGTGCAGAGAACTGATAATGCACAGATCCTGCCCTGAAATGTAGATACTTCCTGCATGACTCCCTTATGGGGATCTGCAGAAAGGCTTCTTTTAAGTCTAGGGTGACTAACCAGGCATCCTTGGCTAGCGTAGGAAGAAACTGTTGTAGGGTAAACATTTTGAATTTTGGCACCATCAGGAAGGTGTTGAGAATTGAAAGATCCAGGACTGGGAACCAAGAGCCCTCTTTCATGGGTACCAGGAAGAGTCTGGAGTAGAATCCTTGACCCCTCTGTTCTACTGGAACTAAATAGCTCTGATGTTGAGAAGGGAAGCTACTTGGCTTTGAGCCTCTGCCCACTGGTTTGGAGGAAGGTCTGGAAACCCGCTTGGGGTTGGCAGTGAATGGAAATAAAATTTGTACCCCTGGGATACAATGTTGAGGACCCACTGGTCCTGTGTGATGGACATCCAATTTTCTGCATGAAGGGAAAGGTTTCTTCCTAGGGGCACAAGCAATTGGGCAGGGCTGGGGAATGGAGTAATGAAGTCATTGTGAATTTTTTCTGTAAGGAGGTGGCTTACCAGTCCCTGCTTTAGGGATGGGAGCACTCCATTGCTTAGATCTTTGCATACCCTGAGACTGTAGTCTGGGTGGTCTGTTTCTCATGGGTCTGGTTTGAGAAGGCCTGGAGGGGGCTGGAAAGGATCAGTGTTTTGAAGGGCAATGCCTACTAAATCTAGGGGGTCACACTTCTTTAACAGTCTGCATAGACTTAGCTTTTTCTTCCATCTTTTTAAGAACCTAGTCTGCTTTGGTGCCAAACAAACTGTCCTTGTTCAAAGGAGCGTCTAGTAACTTTGATTTGACATGGTCTGGCAAGGTCTTCTCCTTGAGCCAAGCATGTCTTCTCAGTACAGATCCAGTGACTGCTGCCTGGCAAGATGCTTCTAGGGCATCAAAGCCACACTGCAAAGTATGCTTACAGAGTGCATAAGCTCCTGCTATTCTTTATTTTCTGCACAATTTTCTGCACAGTCTGTAAAGGTTGCCACTTTTTGTTTAATAAGTTCCATAATATGTTGCTGGTACTTCAGCATGTGAAACTGACAATCCAATGCCGTAATAGCAAGAGTTGCAGAGGTATATACCTGCTTATCCCATCTTTTCAAAGCTCTGGAATCCCTGTCCGAAGGGGTGGGATTCTTGGCTGTAGTAGCCTTGATACCTTTAGGCCCCTGGGAAATGATCTCTGGGTCAGCAGTAGGATTCTTGAAAAGAAATTTGTGAGTGTCAGGTACTCTGTAGTACCTGTCTGGTTTCCTAGGAGCAGGAGGTATAGCGTCAGGAGTAAGACTGAATTCCATAAAAACATCATCAACAACATTCAGGACCGGGGGTATTGCTAAAGGTCTGTGCTGAGGCAACTCTAGGAATTCTCTTAGTCTATTTTTGGACTGAAGATAGTTTTGGCATTCCCAGTGGAAATGCTCTCTTAAGGTATGCAAGGTTTCACCAAAAGAAAAATAGTAAGGAGGGGAGGCAGAGGGAATGGATTCCTCTGCATCTGAATCCTCATAAGCAGATAAGGGCATGTCTTCATAATCAGAAATCTCAGAGTCTTCGGACTCCTGGTCTGTAGAAGCTGTAGGAGACTGGTCTCTTTTTCTCTTAGCAGGGGAAGGCTGACTTCCCCTAATCAGCATAATAAGTTCTTCTGCCATTCTAAGCATTTGTTTTTGTGGCATGGGGGCAGGTGCATGCACTTTGCTCATCAGTTTTCTAGGCGTAGTGCATACTCTGGGCCTAAGAAACTCAGTAGTTTTGGTTAAAAAAGAAGTTGTGGGTTTGAGTCGAACATCGGTTGAGCAAACAACTGCCTCAGAAGCTGGTGCCTGCACAGCGGCTCCAGCTCCAGACCCATCCAAGGTAGAGACATCCGCAGGTTCCATAGTTGAAGAAGAGTCTCGTGGCATACCAGACTCCGAATGGGTCTCAGTAGAGGCCTGCGAATCCACTGAAGCGGGCATCAGGGGCTGCGAAAGTGCCTCACTGAGTACCGGCGGACTGGTGACTAGCTTAACAGAAGCGTCGTCAGCAGCTTCGAACGTATGTGATCTGTCTCTGTCTTTATCCTTACTTTTTTTGGAATATTGGTAGTTGGATTGCTTACTGAAGCCATTTCAGAATACGGAGATCGAGAGCGAAAGAATTTAGTGACAAAGAGAGCCCAACAACGACTGGTTTGGGTGTTAAACAAGGCACAAAACCGACAGTGAGGTATGTCATGGTCTGGGCCTAAACAGGTGATGCAGCAAGAGTAAAAATCTCTGTGAGGTATTTGCTTTCCACAGGCAAGACTTTGTTAACTTTTTCTGACATTGGTTAGAGCAAGAAAAAAGGATCCCCAATGGGGTACTTAGCTTTAGAATACTTCAGGATCATTCAATTCGTAAACGGAAATTCAGGTAGCGGCTGACCGGCACTTGTGAACTGCTTCTGCTTTGGGCTCCTCAGCAAGAATGGCTGATGTAATGGCATTGGCTGCCTGTTTTTATACCCCTGACGACCTGACATCAGTCCTGGAGCGACAGCATCCGACACAGAAATACTAAGTCTCTAGTATTCGGGCCGACTGAGGGCTACCTGCAGGCAGAAAACCCAAGTGTGATGACTGCAACAGTGAAACACGAAGAACATCTATGCATTACAGAATTTATGAACATTTGTATGCTACAGATGTAAGAAATGCTAAGAATGCCCTTTGTGAGCATCACATGGTGTGTGGATGTGAGTCTTCCTTCAGGTTTTAGTCATAGAAGTTAAAGACTTTTGTCTAAGACTTGATGCTGATGAGTTGGACTGCAGGGAGTTTTGCTGGCAGTTGAGGTTGGATGCTTGCAACCCCACAAGGTTGAATAACAAAGGCAGTTTTACATTTTTTTTTTAAAAGGAAAAAACTCTTAACGCTAACTTATTAAGCAAAGTGATTTGAGTCATGTGACTTTAATCTATTTAATGAAGTCTGAACATGATTTTCTTTCAGTCTGATGAAGTCTTTGTATAAAACAAAGAACTTACTGAATGAATGTGTTTTAATCCATTTCATTTGCTTTGCATTAAATGTGTGTTACATTAGTTTTGATTTTGTTTTATGTTTGCAACTTTAGTGTTCTGTTTTTTTCTACTAAAACTACTTTGCACTTTTGTTTTACATGAGCTGTTGACAGACTACTCAGTGTGTGACTCTGTAGTTAAAACAAAACCTGTGCATTCAATTTAGATCCGCTGAGATACAAAACAGGGATGTTAAGTTTTACATAGGAGAGAACTGCAACATTGTATACAATGTTACAAAAGTAATAGACAAAAACATAAGGACTGGAGGGTGGGAGTTCTAGGTTCCACTTCTCATTAAAGATTAAAAATCTGATAATGTACCTAGCATAATTGTTATAAACAATCCTGACCCTGTTTCTTATGTGTTGAACTGAATCATTTTGTAGATTAGTGCAGAAAAGCACTGTGCACAGAGTGAAGACAGAGTCATAACGGCAAGACTTGCATAGCAAAATGTACAAAGTGTGGTGAAGAGGGCATTTTTGGTTGTTTGTGAAAATCAAGATAATATTTTTTGTGATGTATAAAATAAAAATGAACAGCTGTTATAAGCACAATAAAGAATGGAAAAGGAATACAATTCAGCGTAAATGAGACTGAGAAGAGAGGGGAAAAGAGCAGGATGTACAAGAAAAAGTGGTTAAACTGAATGAGAAATTACAGTTATTTGACATAGACTTTATTAGCATAAGTAATGCATAAGAAAACTGAAGTGCCAGAAGAATGAATGTTGTGTCTTTCGGCTTATCCCAGTTAGGGGTCGCCACAGTGGAACTCCGGTCCGCTAATGTTTGGTAGTGGATTTTTACGTGCCGAGTTACCAGCCCTGACGCACAACTTTCAACGAAGGCACGCTCATTCACGCACGTCTCCACACAGAAGACGCTCCAGCAGAGAATCGAACGCGACAACGTCTTGCTGTGAGGCGACGACTCTACCGCAGCACCACTGATATTCTGAGGAAAATGGTGGAAGGGACAAAATGCACAAAGAATATGATGAAAATCTACAGTAAAACAAAGGTGAAAGAGAAAAGTAAAGGTAAGGGATAATTTAAGTTTGAGTAACATAGATGTAAACAGTATTAAAACTAATGTGAGATGACTTTTAGCCTTAACTGATTTGCAAATATGGCATGCAATTTGAGATGTTTATAGGTACAAAATGTACTTCTGAATATAAAAGAAACCAATGTAACAGGGAAAGATGTGGAATGGACTTTGGGAACTGAAAGTAGATATAAAGACAAAATGCTGCAGTAATAAAGCCTGGAAGGTGTGTAGAATAAGTGATATGAAAATTACAAGTGGGCTGATAGTGATAATGATTGTGATTTTATGCAAGTACAAATACAGTGCAAGAGTTTGTAGAGCCTCTGGTTTTGCAAAGAAATAGGAGGTCAAATAGGTCAGGGTCTGAAATTCATGGCTACTGGCTACTCATTAGAGAGAGAGAGACATGCTATCCTATTTGGGTAGTTGAAGGATTTAAGACGTTTAATTTTCTTGATTAAAAAATCTTTGAGGCCTCTCCAGTTAAGTTATATGCTTGAATTTCTACATGCCAAAGGACAGATTCAATGATGGATCTGACAAGGAAAGAGTACGGGGGTAGGTTGACTTCTTTGGATGTTGAAGATAATACCTCTGGTAATTAACTAGGCCAGATAGAAGAATTTCCTGACTATTGTGAAAACATGATGATCAAATGAGAGAAGAGATAACCATATAAGTACCTAGGACTCTTATAACCGTATCTGCCTGGAGAGGAGTGCCATTTATAAAATATGAAATGGGAGCAACTTTTCTGCCAAATGCTACTATAATGCACTTTTTCCATTTAACCTGAAACCATTCTTGACACACCATGTACGTGCATATTCCAGCTCTTGCCAAAGCCATTTTGTGTCAGTGGATGAGTGGATGACAGTGTCCAGATTGCAGTTATCAGCAAAGTTGGCCACCCACACTTCTGGGATATTGGCTTGGATGTCTGCAAAATAAATGACAAACTTGACAGGGCCTAGAACTGATCTCTGTGACACCCCACTAGTTTCAACTTTACATTCAGAGATATAAACAGCAACTTTCATAGCTTGGGATCTGTTGGATAGTCAATATGCAATTCAGTTGGCAGTGTATGGTTATACATTAAGCTTGTCTAACTTTCCAGTAACACCAGCATGGGGGATAGTGTCAAAAGCCTTGGCCAAGTCAAGATAAGCAGTATGCTCAGAATGACCACTGTCTACACTCCCTGCAACACATCCAAGATGATTACTAGGTTCAGGAGACAGAACATGCCCTTCACAAAACCAAACTGATTGGGATCTTTATCAGTTAAGCTGCATATGCCTGCAATAACTGAATTCTGCTAAGATACATTCCATGAGTTTGCATATAAGGGTGGTGAGGCTGATGGGTCTTCAATTATCTGAGTCTGTACAGGGGCTACTCTTTGCAGGAGAATCACAGCGGCTGTTTCCCAGTCATCAAGAACAAACCCTGTAGACAGGCTGGGGCCGAACAGTTTAAGAGAAGGCTCGGCTCACATATTACATGCCTGGCACTGATGAGAATGCAGCCTTGTATGTTGTCTGGTCTCATAGAATTATTATTTTTAGCTTTTCAGAGGGATTCTAAGACTTGTTCTATGGTGATTTTAGGGGGAAGCTAAATTTTCAGGGATACTGGAAGCAACAATGTGGGTGGGAGGGTAAAGTCAGGGTAATATTAAGGATGAGATCAGCGTACCGTTAGACATTATTCATTAATTTTCTGACATTAACTGAAGAAAGACTTACAGTTTCTTTTGAAATCTGTAGCAACTTTAAGTTCCTACTCTGCTTTACATTTTCTAATACTGTTTTTAAGTTATTTGCTGGCATGCTTCAGTGTAGTCTTGAGGTATGGAGAAGTGGATTTCTTTCAGTTTTTCATTATGTTCCTTCTTTTGTTATACCATTTATTAATAACGGGAGATCCAAAAGAGTAGTTTATTCCTGGATTTACTATTACATTCAGGATGAACAGGTATTGAATTTTCAATGCAACTGTTCAGATGCTGGTAAAAGTCAGAGGTGAATGCAGCAGCATTCTCAGATAGGTCAATTTGCAAAGGATTGTACATAGGTCTTCTACAAGCTGAAGAAGGTTTGCCTCGCAAAAGTCCCTAAAGGTAGTCTCATTTGGTGTTGGGGTGGTACCACTAGAACTGACAGAGAAGACGACTGATTTGTGGTCAGATTTAACCAGGGTTGAGGCGATGCTGTGTAAGGTGCTGGTAGGAGCTACGATGGTAAGGACAAAGTCAAGGATATTAGATCCCCTAGTGGGTGGTTTTACAACTTGCTCCAATGCATTGGTATTAATGAAAACTAGGAATCAATGACCATAACTATTTTTCAATTGTGACATTCAATACTTGAGGAATGTTCTTTTTGAAAAAAAAAAAGAGGAGACAGACTAAACAAGAATGGGACGGGAGATGGCCAATGAATTTAAATAACTAGTGGCAATGTTTTATGCAGAAAGAATAAAGTATAGATTAAATAAAAAATGGAAATGGGGAGAATATGAAATATGTAGGCTTGACACTAAACAGAAGGAAAATAAAAAGGTAAGAGGGAAAGGCTAGGAAATACGTATTTTAATTAAGAAGGGATACATGTACAGGGCATTTACTTTAGCAAACAGGACAAAGTAAAGTAAGAGTGAGAAGAAAGGCATGCAAAGGTAAAATCAAGGAGAATTTTTCCCTTAAGGAAGAAAGTGTATCTTATTAACAGTGTTATGCAATGCATGGTGAGTTATCTCAGCAGCGTATACATGACTCAAAGAACAGAGAAACAACTGACACAAGAAGGATTTTTTTCTGGGGTTATGTTTAAATTTGATTAAAAGTGTCAATATCTATGAGCAAGAGAGATTTGGGGGTTACTTAATACTTTAGCCCATCTGGCATATTAACGTTTTATTTTGAATACATTTTTTCACAGAGAAAGACATTTATTAAAATGTTGTACCTCATAAATATTTATCTTCTGGGAAACATATTAGCCAAAAAAAGAGAAATATACAGTAACTGGAACTATCGATTTGATACGTAAAACTTTAACATAAAAAATTAATATAGATTCTACTGAAAACAAAAGAAAAGACTGGTATAGAAGGATTGAATTCTGTTTTGTAGATGTCTATGAGGGTTTCAGTTAAGAACAGACATAGGAGACAAAACAAATACAGGTACATGTGTGAGGGATTTGATTTTTAAGTTCTCTTTTTCTAAGCAAATTACCAGTCAAAGCATAAATGAAATTTAAACAAAAAAAGAGGGTATGCATTGAATATAAGTGCATAAACGAAGAAACTGCTATTCATGTGTTTAAAAGAGTGTAAAAAACAAAAATTGTTTGAAATGTTATAACAAAATATTTTTTACAAGAATGTTCCATTGATATGAACATAGAAATAATAGTGTACAATATCTCTGAAAACCGGACAACAGGAATGGAAGTTTAAACTGGGCAAAATAACGGCTATAAGTTTATGTTTTTTAAAGAAAGAAAAAGATATGCTGAACTGCTATACAACAGATAGCAGAATTTGGAAAAAAAAAACTGAAAAAGAAATTTTGGCAGTGGCAGAAAGAGTGGGGAGATAAGTCGAGAATTTTTTCAAATACTTATATATGCAAATAATTTATTATTTTTTTTTACGTATACAAATATAAAGTAGGGTAACCATTTGAAATATTGACAGTTGCTAGACCAAGTCCCAAAATATGGAGATTGAATGGTTGAAAGATCGGACTTGCACATACTAAGCCCAAAATGCCACTTCTCGAAATATTCCCTTTTCTCTGAGGTATGACTATCTCAGAGATGGTGTGTATGTATATATATATATATATATATATATATATATATATATATATATATATATATATATCTATATATATATATTTATGAAAAAATTTGTCTAGGGGTTGACCTTACTTGAGGGGTGAGGAGGGCCTGCCCCCATAAAAAGACGTTTTAAGAAGAAGAGTGATTTTTCAAGATTCTCTCCTATGTTTCCAGTCTTTTTTTTCAGCATGTCAGCATCTGTATTTCTAGTGCTGGCATAAAGTAGCAATAAAATAACCCCCATACTTGAATAGGTTTATAGAATCTTTTAACATCTGCCTAAACTACATCAACACAAGTAAATATGACCTTGACTTAATATCTCATCTGAAGGACAGCACAGTCATGAGTGCAACCCCCCCCCCCACCATGGTGTACTGTAGTGTTAGTATTGGAAAACAAATCTACGTGTACCTGGCATGGAAATAGAACCCACAGCCTTCATTTCTTTCAGGATCAAAGGCAAGTATGCTACCTGTTGAGCCAACGAGACTGTCTTTCATAGTAGAGTTTGCAGATGTGAAGATCCACTGGAAGAAGTAACAGCTGCAAACATCCCTGCCACTGATATCTTCTTAGACTGCTCATTCATCATAGGCATGGTCCTTTCTGATTTTTACTTCTGAAGGGGGATTTTATTATCAATTTATTGACAGGTGGGCTTTGAGGAATTGTGGGTTAACTTCAGGTAAAGAAAATGGACAATTCTGCTCCCTCTGGTTTATCATTAAGTTCATTGGATACTTAAGCATACAAGGACAACTGTTCCTGATATATAATGATCACAAAGAGGCAAAAGCGTTATCATTACATGACAACAACAGAATAGGAAGGGTCAACCTTAAAGACTATTTGCCTTGCAAGTGATCCTTCCAGGCTAGGAAGGTCCTCAAGGCCCAGTGGGCTCTTTCAGTTAATAACAGCTGTGACAGGCTTATGTTTACAGCCTTTAATAGACACTCTTCTAAATGCATACCTATACTAAATTTTTTTAGGTCCAATAAAGTAGAAATTATTGTCTCTCTGACTGTTCCCCATAGTCTTCCATTTTCTGCTGGCTGACAAAATATCCAACTTCTTCTCATTCTTATTTTCAAAACACTGTTAGGCTGCTATCCAAATTCCATATCTTACAGAAATGTAGCCTTACGTGCCATCCTGTCATGAATGAGTAAAATGTTGTAATAACTTGTATATAAAAACTTAAGAATCTTTTGAGCAAAAATTGATAATTAACTGTTCAACCAAAGTGCTTTACTTCTAGAAAAGCAAGATTAATTCAAATTAATAAGAAATATCTGATAAAAAAAAGCAGACCCGCTTCAGAGGAACCATCAGCTTTAATATAAAATTCACACTGACTAAGCGCTTTCACCCCACAGCTGGGCTTCTTCAGTCTTACTCTGAAGAAGCCCAACTGTGGGTGAAAGCACTTAGTCAGTGTGAATTTTATATTAAAGCTGAAGAAGCCCAACTGTGGGTGAAAGCGTTTAGTCAGTGTGAATTTTATATTAAAGCTGATGGCTCCTCTGAAGCGGGTCTGCTTTTTCTTATCAGTTTTATGGTTTACTATTTTCTAAGAAATATCTGAATTAGTGGAAATTGGTGAGGTTAGACATGCGGTGAATGTCTCTTGAACAAAAATACCAAACTAAATATGTTTAGTAACAGTTTAGGTAACCATTTGAAATAGTAAAAGTTAGAATGTCAACTTCCATAATGTGAAGACCAAATGGCTAAAAATTTGGAATTACATATAAAAATGACATTGCTTTTTCTCAGAATATTCCATTTTCTCCAAGGTATGGCAGTCTTGGAGTTGGCATATACAAGTTCAGGGTTTTGCCTTGCACATTGGGGGTGGCGGGCTATAACATAGGCTTGCCATGTGAAAAAAAAAAAAGTTTAAAGAACAGTGATTACTACTCTTCTCCTTCATTTTCAGTTTTTTTTTTCAGTGTCAGGACTTTGCATTGTGAGTACAGACATTTCAATAAGGAGCAGATAATTCATTATATCTATTGATATAGTTTTGCAACACTAGTAATACAATCTTATTTTATTTTACAGGATCGGCCATGAGGGTAGTACATATAATTAAAGCTATTAAACTGCATTCTCAAAACAACCCCCAGCAAGTTAGAATTCTGTAAACATCAAACCGACAAACTGCCTGAAGAAACACCAACAAATAACCATCCAATTGTCTGATAAACTTGACTAGAAACCCTCTTAAAGTTAAAAGTGCCAGTTTTACAAATTATAAAATTAAGATCTTTTAAGTACAAAAATATGAATTGTGTATTTAGTGGTTAGTGTTTGGATTATACGTTTTAAAAGTATGTATTTTAATGCCCACTATTTGTTTCAAGCACTTGCTTTTTAGTCACAACATGACTTCTATTTAAATAAGGTTACTTTAAATTTCAAATTATTATTAATAATGTCCATAGAGCTGTGGTGTTGTAGCGGTTAGCGTTGTCACCTCACAGCAAGAGATTCTCCCATTCGATTCTCGGCTGGAGCACCTTCTGTGTAGAGTCTGCATGTCCTCCCCGTGGTGACGTTAAAGACATGCAGGTAGGTGCGAGCATGAATGGGCATGCCTTCGTTGAAGGTTGGGCATCAGGCTGGCAACTCGGCACAGTAAAAATCCACTGCCAAACATGAGTGGACTGGAGTTCCGCTGTGGCTACCCCTAACTGGGAAAAGCCGAAAGTCTTTTATTAATAATGTCCATATAAATATGGATGAAAGCACTCCGCTCTACTTGTATTTTTTAATTAAGTATTCACATAGTAATTTGGTGGTTTCTGGTCAAATTTATTGAAGAACTGGATGGTTATTAAGTTGGAATTCTATACCTGAAAGTATCAAACAGTCAGTTTTCAAGCACTTCAAGAAGTCTTTTCATGTCCATTTAGTTGAAGAAAACAAATGTAATGCTTTATAATCACGGCTGATTAACTAGTCTTACTATCTTTACCTCTCACTGGTGAGTCTTACAAACCAACAATTTAACTCTTTTCCATGGATTTTTTTCTCAACCATTAAATAGGGAGGCACAATGGAAAAGGATTAAAGAAGCTATATTGTGTGTTTGATTTTTTGTTTCTTTCTTTCATTTTTTTTCTACTTTGTGCTCATATACTTTCAGTATACTTGGCACTGCAAAAAGCTGTTTTCTGAACTCCTTAATACTATTTATACACCATTTGTTGTCTCATCTATATTGTATGCATGTGCTATTATCAGGCAGCTATGTATGTAAAATTTTCCCTTGAATCATTTGTATTTTACAATTACTTTTGCTTTATATGTATTTGCCTTCTGAACCTAGGAAGTAGCTGAAACAGATCTTAGCAAGTTCTGTGTGTTTTTATTATTGACGCATATGTGCTACATCCTGGCAGCTTCTAGCCAAGGGGGGTAAGCATGAGAACCAGAAGTCAGATACCAGATGTAAGTGATGTCATTCTGTAATTCATCACTGAAATGATGTTTTCTAATACTACATGAAACTGAAGTCTCAGAGAATTCTGCTTTTGGAACCTGACAAGGAAGGACCCCTTGCCTACTTTATTTTGCCTTGCTCTAGTAAATGAACAGGGAATAGTAATTCTTTAGATCAGTCAGGAAAATATAGTGAGATTAGTTAAGTACTGTTTTTCTGTATTTGTGTGAATGTATTCATCTGTGTTATTTTAATAATTCCTGTGATTGAAACTCTGGTATTCATTGTAAATAGATACTTAGTATTTTCAAGTTCTTTTGTTACTTATTATTAAATATATTTAAACCTTTCACTGTGGCTGGTCCTTTGGAGAATATTTTAAACATTGAGAGGACCTGTATCTATTTGGTTACACTGTGACCACTCCTGAAAGCCTTACTGCATTGGCCAAACACTATCATTTGTATTAATATTAATTTCACTCAGTCTAATTGGGTACCCTTGTAACAGCCTTAGAGTATCAAGTAAATAGTCAGATTCACATGCTTCAAGAAGTCTTTTCATGTCTGCTCAGTTGAAGAAAACAAATGTAACTAGTCTTACTATCTGCACCTCTCATTGGTGAGCTTTATAAACCCATAATTTAACTCTTCTCCATGGAATTTTTTGTCAAATATTAAATAAGGAGAGGACAATGGAAAAGGATTAAAGTATTTTGGAGTGCCTGGTGGTAGTGTAACTACCTTATAGTCTGGGCAGAAGGGCCCATAGCTAGTAAACCGGTGCCAGCTTTTCCAAGATGTGTGTGTGAGAAAATCAAATCTCAAACAGTGTGTGTCAGCTGCTTGGAGCAGGGACACAAAGCACTAATTTCACAGAGAGGGTTGTGGAGGACTTGGCTTGGATACTTGGCTGAGGACTCAAGTCTATAGCTGTGCCAGTGGGGAGTCTTACTGGGGATCTGGAGAAAGAGTGAAAACCAGCTCCCAAAGTGAGTACGTTCCTTGTCTGCTCCTAAGGGAAATTGTACTTGATACAGAGAGCTGCATCTGGAAATACTGGATATATCCATTATTGTTCCAAGTGAACATCCCTCTCCAGTGTCAGTGGTGAATATTCAGATGCCTTGATTACTGGGCCAGAGTGGTGACATCACATACTGGTGATCAGTGGTGTAGATATTAATTGAACCTCTGCAGACGGTGAGCAGTTGTCACTAAAGATGTGTCCTCTCAGCAGCCACAAGATAAACATACACAGTTTCATTATCACAACAGTTTTATTATTTATTTTTTGTTAATTTAGTTTATTCAGGGAAAGCAGGCAAAGATATCAGTAGAGGATTATGGCAAGCTGACAAAACAACTAGTTGGCCAAGGTGTGTGAAGTCAAAGGATTGGTGTATGCCAACCTGACTGAAGAGGACATTATTTCAGCTTTAATTGCAGCTGTAGCCCAGGCCAGCAACCAGAAGGACAACCAGTTTGGTGATAGGGATGTGCATCCCTCAGAAACAGGGCAGTTCACCTTTTCCTCAGAGGACTTAAAAATCTATCTGGTGTTAAAAAGACTTGAACTTGAAGCCAAACGTTTGAAATTAGAATCAACAGAGAAACTGCAGCATTTGGAGGCCAAAGAAAATGTGAGGCTGAGGCATTTGGAGGCTGAAGAAAATGAGAAGCAGCGTCAACAAGAGAGGAAGATGATGACTCTTTGCCAGGGTCATGGAGGTAATGGTGAAGGGAATAACCAAACCCAGAAGCAATAAAGGTCAGCAAATTTCTTCCGCAGTTTACATAGGGTGATAATTTTGGTAGTTTTATTCATATATTTGAAAGAGTATGTAAACAGTATAATGCTGACCAAGGGATCTGGGTATGGTTCCTGAGGGTCTATATTAGAACATCGAAGTTTCAAAACTTCAAATGTTCTAATATCGAACCCTATTCAGTGAAACCTGATAACACTGAACATACAGAACACCCAATTTTTTCCTAGAGAAAAAATTCACTGTTCCAAAACACATACACACAACACAAGCACACCAAACAAACAGCAATCCACACACATACTCCTAAAATCTTACACCTAACCCTACACTAAACTATACACACACCACTAACTATCTACTTACCTTAACCCAAACCCTAACCCTAAGGTCCGTCACTATTGCACACTCGCCTCACCCTTGCCCTAACCCTAATTCACCTACCCCGCCCTACCCTCATGTCCACACAATCGCACACTTACCTGACCCGTGCCCTAACCCTAACTCACCTAACCCACCCTAACCCTCACGTCCACACAATCACACACATACCTAACCCACACCCTAAACCTAACTAACCTAACTCGCACTCAGTCGCTCACTTACCTGAACCCGACCCGTAACTTTCCACCACACCGCTGAAAATACCGAAGCAACAGAAACGGACAACCAAATTCTTTCTCCTAGGAAAAAATTTGGTTTTCTGTTGCTTCGATATTTTCAGCTTTCGCTGAATATGGTTCGATATTAGAACATTCGAAGTTTTGAAACTTCGATGTTCTAATATAGACCCAGTTCCTGACCCCCTTACTCTAAGGTAAAGCTGTAACTGCGGTTTCTAAATTGTCTGAAATTGATTGTTTAAACTATGATAAAGTAAAGAAATGTATACTTGAATGCTTTAAGTTAACACTTGAAGCTTATAGAAAAAAAGTTTCATGAGCACAGATATAAGGTAGATGAAAATGGGTGTGATTATATTGCTGAGTTAAACACATACTTTCATAGGTGCGTGAGTGGGTGTCAGGTCACTACTTTTGAAGGGCTGGCAGACCTTTTGGTTTAGGGAACAAGCCCCTAGCACTTTGCTTGAGGACATAAGAATCTGGTTGTCAGACCAAAAATGTAACTCTGCAGATGAGCTGGGGAAAAAAAGGATCACTACTTAGCAAGCAGGGCATCACTGTACAGGAAAGGGACACCCAGTGCTGCACATGGATATAAGAGAACCCATGGTGGGCAGCCTAAACCACCCCAACAGAGTCTACCAGTAACAGGGGAAGCCACTAGTTCAGATACATGGCCAGGATCACTGGTTAAATGTTTTAAATGTAACCAGTGGGGTCATGTATCATACAGATGTCCACGGAGGCAAGGTGGGGAACAAAACATGGGGAAGCCAGCAAGTGGGAACAACAGTATGCCAATGGTAAGTTGTCTATTGACACAGGGGTACCAAACTATCACCTAAGTTTAGATCCTATCTTAATGGATGGAAAACAGGTGACTGCTAAGAGAGACACAGCCTCTGAGATAACCATTGTGAAGCCTGCAGTGGTTAAAGAGGAGGAGTACTTGCTTGGGCAGTCCAATCCAGTCAGAGCTTTAGGGGGGATCCCATTCCAAATGCCTTTGACTTAGAGGGTGGAAACGTCAAGTAGCCATGTTTGAGGATATCCCTGCAGAAGTCTTGCTAGGGAATGATTTTGATAATGCAGTACCTTATGTGCATACAGTTACACTCAGTCAGGCTTGGAGACAGGCGTGTCGGTCTGGGAGCTTGGGGGAGACCAAGACAGACACCACATCTAAAACCACAGCTGGTAAGGTGGCTATTTCAGGGAGGGAGATATCCTGTAGTAATGAGCCTAAAGGTGAGCTACAGCTGCTGGTAGGTACTGAAGTTCACTTGGACAGGGTGACTGCAGGGTAGAGGTGAGTGGTAGTACCCAGGCTGACAGTGAGGCACTGCTGTCAGAAGATACCAGACTTTCAGTGGAAAGGGAGCTAGGATGCATCACAAAGATAAAGTTGAGACAGACTCATCTCTTGGACCCTACAATAAGAGGCTTGAGGGAGATAGGAGGCAACTGATTCTCAAGGAAAAAGGAAGTCTGTATACTGGAACAAAGGGTTACAGTATAGAGAGTGGACCCCTGAGGGAGGGTTAGAGGATGAGGTAATACAGCAGTTGGTAGTGCCCAAAGCCTACTGTCTGGCACTTCTAGCCATAGCCCATGACATTCCTTTTGCAAGTCATATGGGAATAAAGCATACAAACAGACATATTATGCAGAACATTTATTGGTCTTGGATTGCAAGGAATGTAAAAGGGTACTGCTGGACCTGTGAGCAGTGCCAAAATGTAGGCAAGGCAGGACACAAGGTCAAACCTCCTCTGATGCCTTTTCCTGTGACTGAGGAGTAATTTCAGAGGGTAGCTATGGATACTGTGAGGTCTTGGAGTACCCTAAGTTCCACAGGGAAGAAGTATATCTTGGTGGTAACAGATTATGCTACTAGATACCCTGAGGCAGTGGCTCTGTCCTCCATCGAGGCAGAGAAGGTAGCAAATGTTTTGTTAGAGATTTTCAGCAGGGTAGGCTTCCCAAGGGAAATACTGACTGACAGATGCCAATTCCATGTCAGACCTGCTGGCTTGTCTGTGGAAGCACTGTGGGATGAAGCACCTAAAGATCACCCCCTACCATCCCCAGATTAACGGCCTTGTGGAGAGGTTAAACTCTACAGTAAAGACCATGCTACAGGCATTTGCAGACCAGTTTAAGAGAGAGGGGGGCAAATATTTGCCCCACCTGCTGTTTGCATACAGAGAGGATTCCCAGGAATCCACAGGTTTTTTACCCTTTGAGTTGCTGTATGGGCACAGGGTGAGGGGGCCTTTAGATGTGATTCATAATGAGTGTGAGGGTGAGTGTGAATCCCACAAGGTGTCTGTTGTGGCATATGTCTTAAACCTCAGTACAAGTCTTATGGAACTCATGGGCTTGGCCCAGGAGAACCTGGCAGGAGCCCAACAGCAGAAAAATATCTGGTATGACAGGGATGCTCGAGCCTGAGAGCATGCTGTGAGGCAGCTGATTATGGTTCTCATTCCTGTCAGACACAATAAGCTGCAGGCAGCTTGTAAGGGACCCTTCATAGTGGTAAGGAAGGTCAGTGATATTGACTACATGGTAGAACTGCTAGGAAAGAGTCAGGGGCACAGATTGTACCATGCTAACATCATGAAGCCTTACCATGACAGGGAAGCCCTGATGCTGAGTATTTGCAGTGGATCGCAGGAGACATCTGACGGGGATCTGGTGACTGATCTACACAGTGAGGCTCAGACTGACACCTCAACAGAATGGGTAGCAATGTCCCAGCAGCTAACCCCTACCCAGGTTCGAGAAATCTGAGCAGAGTTACATGAGTTTGGGGGCATGTTCACTGGGAAACCTGGGTGCACCCACTTGGAGCACCACCATGTGGATACAGGACCCCAAAGGCCTATCAAGCAGGTGCCTTACAGGGTACCTGAGCGAGTCAGACAGACACTGAGGGAGGAGATTCAGAAAATGTTGGAACTGGAACTGGGGGTAATTCAGAAGTACAGCAGTCCCTGGGTCTCCCCAGTGGTGCTGGTATCAAAGAAAGATGGAATCACCAGTTCTGTGTAGAGTACAGAAAACTAAATAGTCACACAGAGTCAGATGCTTACCCCATGCCTAGGACAGATGAAGCCTTAGAGTAGTTGGATGTGGCTAAGTATCTGGCCACAACTGATCTAACCAAGGGCTACTGGCAGGTGCCCTTGACTCCCACCGCTAGAGAGAGGTCAGCCTTTGTGACTCCTTTCGGATTATATGAGTTCACAAAGATGCCTTTTGGAATGAAAAATGCCCTGGCAACCTTCCAGAGGCTGGTAGGTCATATCCTAGCAGGAGCAGGGGATTATGCCCTTGCTTACCTGGATGATATTGCCATTTACAGCCATTCCTGGCATGAGGACCTTCAGCATGCCAGGGAGGTCCTGGACAGACTGCAAAGGGCAGGGTTGGCCAGTAAGCCCTGTAAGTGTTAGGTGGATATGGCAGAGGTCTCCTACTTGGGACACAGAGTGGGGAGTGGAAGATCAATCCAGAAC
This sequence comes from Protopterus annectens, assembly GCF_019279795.1. Lineage (NCBI taxonomy): Eukaryota > Metazoa > Chordata > Ceratodontiformes > Protopteridae > Protopterus > Protopterus annectens. The sequence continues at coordinate 884,022,038 of NC_056745.1, forward strand.
CTGCCAAAGTAGAAGCTATTCAGGCATGGCCTGCCCCTATTACCAAAACGCAGGTGGGGGCATTCTTGGGGACAGCGGGCTACTGTAGAAAATTTGTTCCCAATTATAAAGTAGAATAGCTGCTCCCCTCACAGACCTGACGAGGAAAAATAGGCCAGACAAGGTACTGTGGATCCCAGTGTGCGAGCAGGCATTCCAAACCTTAAAGGGGCTTTGGAAGGACCCCCTGTGTTAGCCAGTCCAGATTACAGCAAATAATTTGTTTTGCAGGTGGATGCTGTGAACCATGGAGTGAGGGATGTACTCAGCCAGATTTCCTCAGAGGGGGAAGAGCACACAGTTGTTTATCTCAGCTGTAGACTCCATTCCAGAAGAATGTTATGCAGCTGTAGAAAAATAATGTCTAGCCATAGTATGGGCACTGCAGAAACTTCAACCCTATCTTTATGGAAAAAAAATCTTTGTAGTTACAGACCACAATCCCTTAACATGGTACTTAGAGGCAGCCATCAAAATGCCAAGTTATTAAGATGGAGCCTAGGGTTGCTGGCATATGATATGACAATGCAGCACCATAGTGGGGTCAGCAATGCCAATGGAGATGGGCACTGAAGACAGGGTATGGGTTAATGTATTCCCAGACATGCTCATTCCTCTCAAGCAACATTTCTCCAGGCCACTTGAGAAACTAGCTTAAGTCTTCAAAGGGGGGAGAGATGTGATGATGTGAGGTATTGCCAGGAGAAGTAGGCAGTGGATGTGTAACATATGCCAGCATAGCTAGCTGGAATTTTGTAAAGAATTATATATCGTTGTATATCAAACTGATTTGTAGACACTTGTGTTGAAAAATGTACCGACAGCGGGTCCTAACTGTATTGTAATTAGTCAAATGTATATGTTTTAACAGAGTTGTATACGTTTTAACAGATGATACTGGAAGAGAAGTGGTTAATATCAGTCCTGCTAACTTTGAAAAACAGTAAAACTAAAATTACTTAATTTAGGCCATAAAGATTGTATCTTACAGTTCTGACTGCAGCCGGAGACAAAATGTCTGGGAAAACAAGTCCTAGGAAGCCTTCTGTATTGTCTCTAGCAGGGAGCTAATTGCTACTCTGGAAGAGTGGAAATGTTTATGGTTTTATGACTTCCAGAAGCTGAAACAGACCTTAGCAAGCTGTGTGTGTGTGTGTATTATTGGCACATATGTGCTAAATCCTGGCAGCTTCTAGCCAAGGGGGGAGGGGTAAGCATGGGAACCAGAAGTCAGACGACCAGATATATGTGATGTCATTTTGTAATTCATCACTGAAATGATGTTTTCTAATACTAGCTGAGACTGAAGTCTCACAGCACTTTGTTTTTGGAATCTGATAAGGAAGGACCCCCTCACCTACTTCATATTACCTTGCTCTAGTAAGTGAACCAGGGAACAGTAATTCTTTACATCAGTCAGGAAAATATAGTGAGATTAATTAAGTACTGTTTTCTCTATCTGTGTGAATCTATTCATCTGTGTTATTTTAATATTGCCTGTAGCTGAAACTCTGGTGTTTATTGTAAATAGTTAGTATTTTCATGTATTTTTATTATTTATTATTAGATATATTTAAACTTTTCATTGTGGCTGGTCCTTTAGAGATTATTTTAAACTTTGAGAGGACTTGCATCTATTTCCTGACACTGTGGCCACTCCTGAAAGCCTTACTACATAGGCCAAACTCTATAATTTGTATTAATATTAATTACACTCCGTATAATTGGGTACCCTTGTAAGAAACTTGTAGCTGGCTTTGGGGTGTCTAGTGGCAGTGTAACTACCTTATAGTCAGGGCAGAAGCAGGCATAGCTAGTAAATCCTTGTGTGTGTGTGAAAATCAAGTCTCAAAGAGTGTGTGTGTGTCAGTTGTTTACAGCAGGGACAGGAAGCACTGGTTTCACATAGAGAGTGATGGAGGACTTGGATTGGACACTCGGCTGAGGACTCAAATCTATAGCTGTGTCAGTAGGGAGTCTTACTGGAGATTTGGGGAGAGAAGGAAACCAGCCCTCAGACTGAGTGTGTTCCCTGTGTGGTCTAAGGGAAACTGTGCTTGATGCAGACAGCTGCATCTGGAAATACTGGGTGTATTTTGGAGTTTTTTTTTTTTTAGTATGCACTTGTTGTTCTGATGAAGTTTTTTAATGAAAGCGCTTAACAACTGGTAATAAAATTGTGTTTCAACATTTCTCTGGTTCTTTGTTGGTCGTTTTCAACTGCTGTTCTTAGTAAATACTGGGTGTATCCATTTTTGTTCCAAGTGACCGTCCTTCTCCAGTGTCAGTGGTGAGGATTTAGGCTTCTTAATTACTGGCCCAGAATGGGGACATCACAACATGCATGGTCTTTCTTTGTCAGATTTTCTATGTACAGGATTGTCCATGGTGGGTCAGCTGCAGGGTTCATCCTCTAAATTTCAACTTGCCATTTTTCCTCCATGAACTCCTGCGCTGGAGCGCGCACACACACACACACACCACTTCAAGTGCACACTGTGACACAACTCTCTGCACTATAAATTTACACCAAGCTTTTGAGCATACCAGTTGGCCTCCAAACAATAGGAAACTTAATTTCTTGCAAATCAATGAACATTTGACACCTGCACTGTTTACAAGTAATATAACCGTCTTATTCGCAGAGAATTTCCAGCAGCAGCCACTACAAGGAAAAGCTGTCCGCAAGAAGGGGAGAAGGTAGAAGGTATATTGTGTCCCACCAAGGATGATCCCTTCACAGATCACCTGATATGGTAAGTATGTATATGTTATGTCTAACTCATAGGAACCCAAATGGTGAGTATATAACTTGGAAGAATTCCAAGCAATACAGCCACAAAGCTGGATTGAGCATGCAAACAAATGAAACAAAAGGTTGATAATGCTAAATCATGATGCTCCAGACTGATAACAGTAATGCTTAGTGAAAGTGTGAACCAGTGACCAAATCACTATGGCACAAACATCAGCAATGGGGATGTTTCCGAAGCAAGAAGTAAAAGCAACCAGCCCTATAGTGCAGTGGCCTTTCTCCACATAATTTTCTAATGAGTGGAAAACCATCCAATGGCAAAAGATGGCAACCACCACTTCAGTTCCTAGGACAAAGCAGAAAAGAGCTGTCAAAATTCATGCAAACACTTAAGATAAAACCTGAGCTAACTGCTTCTGCTATGCAAAGAAAACCGAGAACTAAACTGATCCGTTTAAGGGCAATTCTGACACCTCTTTTAGAAAGAAATGTAGGTAGAACTTAAGGGACACAAAGTCATTGCAAAAGTCAAGATGTGGTTCCCTACATATGAAAGTCTTCAACTCAAATAACATGTGAGCAGAGGTGAAGGGCACCACAAAATGCATTTTCCATGAAACAAACTGAACCAGTGATTACAAAAAAGGGAAAGACAAGCCTATGAACAAGTTCAGATCCCATGGAGGGATTCTTCAAAGCTGGGCAAATACATAGATAAAAATATCAATGACAAAAAATGGAAATTCACAAACAGAAAAAAAATATGATAAAACTTTTTTTTTCTTTTGTTGCTGTTAATAAGTTATTTAGTGCCTGTGCTTGGTACTTACCATCATAATTTTGAAATGATGTTTCTTTTTGAAAACATTTCTTTATTGAACTTGAAATCCCCACAATCCAAAATGTTTATATTCAGCATTTTATATAATCCACAACTGCTGGAAATTAATACAGCAGAGTCTCCATTAACCAGAACTCAAGCAACCGACACTCCCAAGCAATCAGCATGTGGAACTGCCTGCTGTTCCACATTTATTTATTGGCATTTGTTAACCAGGTCAGTCCAGCTGGGCCAGTAGCCCATTTTCAGTGGAGACTCGAGGAGAAAAGCTCCAGTTACAGAACAGTTTACAGTATAATAAAAAAAAATTCATACTCCAAGGTAGTAAAATTAAAAATACAGCAGGTCAGAAAATAGAGAGTAAGAAAACATACATATAATAATATGAGCATTGTACAAAAATATACAACATATACAGCAGAATTTGAGCTTTCAATTTTATGAGGTTGAATTTACCAGACAAAATTTTAGTAGGTTTATAAGTGAAAAGGCTGAAACTAGTATAAATACACAGATGATGGGAATGAATTACAAGAGTGTGGTGGGCTTAGGTAGGGTCCTGACAGGGTCAAGTCTTGGTGTTAGTGAAAAGGCTGAAACTAGTATAAATACACAGATGATGGGAATGAATTACAAGAGTGTGGTGGGCTTAGGTAGGGTCCTGACAGGGTCAAGTCTTGGTGTTAGTGAAAAGGCTGAAACTAGTATAAATACACACATGATGGGAATGAATTACAAGAGTGTGGTGGGCTTAGGTAGGGTCCTGACAGGGTCAAGTCTTGGTGTTATGCTGGTATACGAGCCAATCAAAAATCACAAAGCACAACCTCTTCTGCTCAATGCGCAACAGCCCGCTGTTCCATATTGAAGAGAACAGGCCACACTTTGCGAGTTTTGATTGGCTCATATACTGGTATACGAGTCAATCAAAAATCACAAAGTGGAATCAATCAAAAATCACAAAGCAGAGCTTCTTCTGTTCAATGTAGAACAGCTCAAGCAACCGGAAATTGCACTTATCCAGCATCTACCAATTCCCACAGGTGCTGATTAAGTGAGAGTTTACTGCATACATCTCTTTATCAGTCTTCAGTTAACTAATTTCAGTGGTACTAAAATTCACACAGCTATGTCTTGCATATTTCTTCTTAAATGGACATCCTTCTTTATAAATTTGGTATGGACTCATAGAATTCACATCTATGGTTATATAATTTGTCATACCTTGCTGGTCTTCCCTAATTATGCACAGACAAAATGGATGCATCTTTCCAAAAGGAATTAAAGGGTGTTATTTATTTGCATCACACCTGCTCCTTTCCCTACATATTTCGTCATGTGCCTTCTCCAGCCAATTATATTACTATATTTATCTTGAACACTTTTGTTCTTCTCTTCTCCTACTATTAAAATCCATTACATTGTGATGCTTACTTTTAGCAAGTGCTTCTGTCCTGCATTCTCTCAGCTTTTTATCAGCTTACAGGCATGCATGGCCAACCTATTGCTCTTAGACATTGATTTTGTTATAATTACTTCCATCTCCTGCATCATTCCCTTCCTTTGTACTTACCTGCTTGTTAACAATAATTTTAAAGATTCTGTTGCAGTAATATGGTATATTTTCCATTATCTGTACTGATAATCTCCAGGAAGGCTTTTCTAAAAAATCTGTTTTGACATGGGCAACAGCTATCATGACCAAATTAGAACTCAAATACAGCAGGCTAGCATCTTCTGTCCTTAATGGAAAAGCTTGCTTTGATACCTGGTCCAACAGAAGGGAAAATTACCAAAATGATAGAATAATCAAGTTAATTTAGAATCTGAATTGTTTTTCCTTTCTTGTAAATATGATCAAGTAATGCTGAACAATGCACATTTAAGAGACACTCGTTTGTGTAATGGTAGGTCACAGACATACAGTTCACAGTCCTTACACAAGCTGTTTCAATTGCCTTAGACTCTGTTCCATGGCTCAGCACACCATCACCTACTAAGATGATGCAGTCCATCAAATTTGCCCCTTAAATTCAAGTCAGAATTGAGCTGTCATTGTCAGACCTTTCTCTAGATGAGAAAAATTTTTTTTTTCAGTTGTCCCCAAAAATGGAAGTGTACCATTTAATCAGGTCCTTATAAACATTTATTTGGACCTTTTAGCAAATAATGGCAAAAAGAAAAAAGGAAGAAAACATTTACTAAAACTTGCAAACTCTGCAAACAGGGATTAATGCTAGATTTTTTATTTCTAGCCACGCTTCAAATTATTTATAAGGACTTGTGACTACATTTTTCTTCAGCTGAAGAGGCTCAGTCCAAATTAGTCACTACTAACATTCTGATGTTGGTCTCCATTTGGATGGGGAAGTTTCTATACTCAGACTAGCTGATGGACCTATGGACTTTTTCCTTTTTCTCAGTTGGACAGGACTTTATGCTGACTGATGAATATTATAAATACTATGGTCTAAATCATAAAGGTAAGATAAACTAGTTAAGTTGGTGAAACATTTGTCAGTTGATATAATTTGCCTGCAGGAAGTATATCTCTCATTTTTAAACTATATTAATTTACTCCTCTGACAGGTTTAAGGTGGGGTTGCAGTTAAAAAGTTTAAATCCCCATAGTTTAAGGTTTAAGATAAACTAAGTGATGATAAAAATAATTAATCCAGCATATGTACAATTTAGGAATGTTGCTGTTATTTTTGGATCTATTTATGCTTCATTTACTGATCATGATCTTTTCTTAGAAAATATATCTAAAGGTGTGACACACATCTTAATGCCCAGCCTATTATTTGATTTATTTATTTGAGATTTGTTTACCAGAAAGGTCAGACTAGGCCAAAAAGTGACCATTTTCAGAGTAGGTTGTCTTCAGGTAGCTTAGGTGAGTAGGAACAAAAGAGGAAGAGGAAAGGTCTGCAGAGAAAAAGTGGATGTGGTAAGGTAGTGGGGAAAAACAAAAGAAAGGAGTGCAGTAGGAGGTCAGAAAGGGTTGTGAGGTGTGACTTTGGTTGAAGGGGGGGGGGGTGAGTGAAGCATAGTTAGTAAGATCAGCCAAGACTGGTGCAGGAGCAGGTTCATGATTTTGGAAAGTATTTTTTTAGGGAGCATTTAAAGTTGGTAGGTTAGAAACAGCTGCGGTGGTTACAGGTAGGGAGTTCCCATTTTTTTGGTACAGAGTATGAGTATAGACTTTATCCAGGAGATTTATTTGGTTTATTTATGGTGAGAACCTGTTTGTCTTCTGATCTTGGAGTTCTTTTAGGGAAATATATGTTGATTAAAGAGGTAAGAGGTGGGCAGGCTAATGGTTTGTGTATGATTTTATGTATTGTTGTAAGATGAATGTAGGAGAGGTGGAGTTCCAGCCAGCTAAGGGTATGAAAAGCTTTATAGTGATGAGTAAAGGAGGATTAATTAGTAGCAAACTTGGGCAATTTTGTAGCAGCAGTTTTCATGTTTGTTTTTTATGGATGATTGCAAACTGGTTAAAATTGGGGCTCCATTGAGACAGGGCAGGTGGCAGGTTTTGGCTACATAATGTTTGTACTCAGAAGATGTTTCTGTATAGCATGCCTAGTTTTTGATCGGTTTTCTTGATACTGCTTTGGATATGGAGGTCAAATTTAAGGTTATCATCGGCCACGGTGGTGCAGCGGTTAGCGTTGCCGCCTCACAGCAAGAGGTTCTCTGGTTCGATTCTCGGCTGGGGTGCCTTCTGTGCGGAGTCTGCATGTCCTCTCTCTGGTCACGTGGGTTTCCTCTGGGTGCTCCGGTTTCCTCCCACATCCCAAAGACATGCTGTAGGTGGATTGGACACTCTAAATTGGCCCTAGGTGTGAGTGTGTGCATGTGTGTGTGCCTTCTGTGGAAGGCTGGGTGCCGAGCTGGCAACTCGACACTGTAAAACTCCACTGCCAATCATGAGCGGACAGGTGATCCGCTGTGGTGACCCCTAACTGGGAAAAGCCGAAAGAAGAAGAAGAAGATCTATTATGACTTTTAATAGTTTGGTATGTTGAACTAATTCAATTTCAGTGCCATTCGCCAAAAATATTTTGAAAGAAGCTTGGTTAGGGGTGTGAGGTTTTGGTGTAAAGAGGAGTACTGTTTTTTGGTGTTGAGTAAGAGTTGAGCATATGTAAGCCAGGTTTCAATGGAGGTGACAGCCTGTCACCTTGCTTTTGGCAGGTAATTTTAATGTTTCCTTTTCTGAGCAGAATTGTACATTTTTTAAGAATATCTGGAACATTATAAACTGTCTGAAAAATCAAATATCCTTCAGTGCAATGACATACCCATTCAGATATAAAAAGTCAGTTTAGATTACATTTTGCACTCTTCATGTCTTAAGAATATTTCTATATTACCTAGAAGCTTATGAGGACAGGCACCCCTTCTAGTTAAGTGTTATATTAAATATTACACAACAAGTGGAATTTATATCAAGGAAGGTTTTAAAACATATTCAATAGAGGTTTAAAAAGGTACAGATGAAGTATGACTACAGAACATGCCAGCTGAAATCCCCTTTATATTTATTTGTGCATTTACATCCTTTATTTCTGTACTTCTCTTTCATCTGGTAATAAAGGAAAAAAAACATTAAGAGTTAAAAATCAGACACTCTTTCACAGCAGCTAGCAATCTTAGGCCAACAGACAGGGATGAATTATAACTGATATGTTCACCAAGGACTTCCAGGATGGCTGTACACTGATAAACAGCTTAATCTCAGCTCTCCCAGTGTGAAAAAGATAAGGTCTAGTAATTCCTTCAGTTTTAGTAAACTTCAATTTCTGCCTAGTAAGCACACTGCCAGGATGCCATGAAAGAAAGTTAAGACAGCCTGAAAGAAAATCAACTAGAAAAGTTAAAGAGAAAACACTGACTGGGAAGAATCTTTCAACTGTTCAGCAAAAAGCAGTTCAAGCTCCAGCTTTGGTACAAACAATAGCTCCCAGTAATTCAGATGAAAAATAAATCAAATATGCTCAGAGTTGATTAAAACAAAGGAAACACTGAAGGAGTATATCAACTGAAGCAACAAAAGGCTAGGAAAAGCAGATGAAGCTTTAAACAGCTATTCAGATGAACTGATAAAACTTCCAAAATTACAGGTGGAAATGAAGAAAAGGCTGGCAGAGTATTGGACTTCCCAATAAAGGCTGCCTTAAAAAATGGTAGAGTTAGAGGAAAAAGTATGCAGAGGAATCCTGAGAGTTTGTGTTGTACCAGAAACTGGAAGGAATAGACTTGTTAATTTTATGAAAGCACAACAAAACAGCTGGACTGGTATTCCACATCAGGATTTGTTAACTGAAACTGATTTAAAGTAGTTGAGAGTTGGACATGATGGTTAAGGCCTTTACATCACAGGTTCAAAGTACAGGGTTTGATTCAGGTCGCTACTTACTGGCTAGGCTTGCAATAGTCTGCAGACTGATGGCCTAGTATTTGTCTATTAAACTATGAAAGAGCACATTATGTGTATGTTCCAAATCTGGCCATGAGAAAGCAGCCAAGACCTGTATTAGTAAAGATGTACTCTTACTAGCAGAACGGGGTGATCCTAAAAAAATGCAGTGGAAGGGCAAAGTATTAAAAATTAGTGACAGTAGAGTGTTTGTGGAAAATTATTACTTTCTGTAGTAGACTTCCAAGATGGCTACACACTGAGTTATAGCTTAATTCTAGCTCTCCCAGTGTGAAAAGAGAAAGTTAGCAAAGAAAGCCAGTGGACCTAGATTTTTGGGTAAATTTCAGTAACTGGCTAGTGTGCACTGCCTGAGTGCCAGTAAAAAGGAAATACAGAGCACCTGAAGGAAAATCAACTACAAAAGGCAAAGAAAAAACACTGACTGAGAAAAGTATGTTAGCTGATCAGCAAAAAAACAGTGCAAGATCCAGACATGACTTCCAGTAGCCAACTGCACACAGACCGGACTAATATAAATGAAACACTGATGGAGTATATCAAACTCAAACAATAAAAGACTGGAAAAATGGAAGAAACTTTAAACAGATATTCAGATAAGGTGATAAAAACTGCAAAACTCAGAGGTCAAAATGAAGAAAAGGCTGGCTGAATAAGAAGAGATGTTTCAAAAAATAATAGAATTAGAGGACAGAGCATGTAGGGAAAGCCTGGGATTTTCTGCTGTACCCGAGAAGCTGGAAGCAACAGACTGTATTAATTTTATGAAAGCACAATTAAACAACTGGACTGGTATTCCACAACAGGGATTGTTAATAGAACGGGCACATTGTGGTATCCTCTAAACCTGTATAAGAGAAAACAACCTAGATCTTTAAGAGTAAATATGCAATCTTACCAGTAGAAGGAGTTGATTCTCACAAAACCATGGCAAAAAGACAAAATACTAAAAGTGGTGGAATGCAGAGTGTTTGTGGAGAATGACTAATTGTATACCAGGAAGAAGAGGAGTAAAGTTATTCCATTATGAAGGGAAAGTCAAGAAGCACGCATGAGATTCCAACTGCTGCACCCAGCAAACTTCAAAATATTTAAACTGGATGAAAGAAAAACATTTTTTGATGATATACATGCTAAGGAAGAAATACAAAAGTTTGTCCAACAAAACGTGAGCTGTGAAAAAGAGGGAGATTCTGCTTTTTGTTCTAATGATAATAAAGACCACAGAGAGACTGTGCCAATGAAAGCTTTTCCAGTGTTTCAATGGAAAATACTTGTGAGACAGAAAAAACAGAATAGTTGACTAGAAGAGTAAAAAATACATTAGAAAAGATGCCTGGATTTGGAAGATGGAGATGAACAGGAACACAAGAAGAACATCTGGAAATATTGGCCTTTCTTTAACTCATTTAACTTGTAGGGTAAAACAAAAAAATTAATAGTACTATTTAAACATTTCATGATTTTCTTTGTATGTTATAAAGTATTTTTTTCATTTATTTTTAAGTGTAATTGGGATAATAATGGAAATGTGTGTTCCTATAATTTCTTTATTCTTTCTTTCTCCCTTATTCTCTCCTTCTACTTGCTCAGTTTTAAGAAATATAGGCACTGCAATGTAAAAAAAAAAAAAGATCTGGCCAAAAGAGCATGACAAAAGAAAACTTAGTATGCTTTTTTCTCATTCTTGCATAGGAGAATGACTGAGTTAAGGCCATTAGCTTAATCTAGTAACACGTTTTAATAGAAAACAAGTAAATGAAAATATTATAAAGCTTTTTCTTTCTAGTAAGTAGTTTTGTGTCTGGTTCACATGTCACTAGCAGACAATCAGATAAAGAGAGATGGATTGGAGAAAATGTTTTCTGAAAGCATTCAAGTGTTTTCCCAGCTGAGAGAGCTATAAAGGTAAGACAAAAAACAGACAGCACTTAATACACTGGCTGAACCACCCATCTTAGCATGGGTAACCTTTTGTTAGCTCAATGCTGTATTTTGTGTGCAGCTCTCAGTTTGGAACATGTGTTCCTATTAGTAGGGTAAAACTTCAATATTTGAAGATGCACATTGTGTGTTATTATTAAGTTAATAGGCTTTAGGTGGTATTTTGTGTGTGAGTGTGTGTGTGTGTGTGTGTGTGTGTGTGTGTGTGTGTGTGTGTGTGTGTGTGTGTGTGTGTGTGTGTGTGTGTGCGTGCATACATTTGTTTGAGGGTTTTCAACAAAATGAAAAGTTCTGTAAGATGTGACATAGGCTCAAATGGAGAGGACAATAAGCAACTGTATAAAAGATTAACCTGCAAACAGTATATGCATGTATCACAAAAGCTGGAACTAGACAGTTAACAAAAAGCTACTATACATAAAAGGTGGGAATAATAATCAAGAAGATGATGCTTTCTATAATGTCTTTAAATGTTAATGGTCTCACAGATAAATACAAAAAAGAAAGAGTAGTGAGCAATATTAAACAATGTAGAGTGCAAATAGCTATGCTACAGAAGACATACTTGTAAAGAACTGAACATGTGAATTTGATAAAGAAAGGTTTTCAGGATGGTTATTCAGAGGAATACCTGGGGCAAAGGAAGACAGGAGTACTTATATTAACTGCAAGAGGAGCTCCAATAGTAGCAGAAGAGGATAAAAAAGCCAATAATGGTAGATTTGTGGTACTAAGGGGCTACTGGCATGAATTTATATGCCATTGAAAACTGCTATAATGGAGCTTAAGGAAATTTTGGAAGAAATAATCAGTTTTTAGCAAGGAATATTACTTATAGGTGAGTAATGGAATTTGATTTGAAACCGTGAAGATGAGTCTGGGGGACCAGAAGGGAAAATATAACAAGGAATGGTAGATTTTTAAAGAAAAATTCTATTTTCAGAGTCTGATGAAGTCTACCTTACCTTGGACAAAAGTGGTCAATTCTTATCAATAAAGTGAGGTGCTACAGCTTCTGGGCTTTCTTTCCTCTGTTTTTATTAGTTTTTGTGTTTTTTGTATTTTTCCAGGTTAGCCCCTGCAGTAAATCTTTGTTGTGGCACCCATTTCCTCAAATTCATCTTACAGAACTTTTCAAACAAATGGACTGTTGAATGCAAAGGTAGATTAAATGTACTAGCTCTACTAAAATTCTCTCATTGCTAATGTTACTAGGTTTGTCATGAAACAAAATCTTTAAATACAGTTTTCATACATAAAACTTAAGTTTCACCAAAATAAATGTTATGTTCATGTTAAATTTAGGGACAAACGTGAACCCCTTAGTAAACAAGTTAAAATATCTTTCATGGGTTGGGAGGGTGGCCTAATGGTTAAGGTGTTTGCCTTACAAACACAAGGTGCAGGGTTTGAGCCTCACAAGGGATAATGGGCTAGGCTTAAAATGGCTCGCAAGGGCAGTTAGCCTAGTACTAATCTATGAACCTATGAACCTAATCTATGTTCAGTTAGCTACAGATAAATATCTTAAAACCATGGTATTTGTGCACAATGGAATAACAGAAGAAGGTACTTCATAACATGTAAAATAATTAATGCTGTCCACATTTTTATGGCATCTAGGTCCAAGCAGGTGATTGTTTCACTGTATTCGGCATTCATAATACTTATCTCTGAGTACAGTACCTACTTTGGCATGCACCTAATCAGGCACATCCAACAAGTGGAACATCTACACATGTTATTCTCAAAGAATACAAAGCATAAGTAACACATCCTATACAGACTGCCTCAAAGCCTTATTCCTGTATCCTGCTTCTTGTAGACTGTTGAGGGGAGATCTATGCCTGGCATACAAGGCATTGTCTGACTCACCCTGATGGACTTCCTGCATATTCTCAACACACACAACACCAAAATTAACCATTCTAAAGACTTGCATCTTGCCTGTGATATTAATAATATCTGCTGGAGAGACAAGTATGTATCCCAACAGACTACCCTTTTTCTGGAACAGGCTCACATCCATGTAAAGCAGAGCTCGTCCCTAACCTAATCCAAGCGTAACTTGGACAACTGGATGGGGAACAGGAAATTCATGAAGAGCTAGTCTCAAAAGCTTTGTGGTGTGATTTTTTTGGTTATTAAATTTTTTACTCTAGTAGTCATAATGTCTCTATTTATTTTGGAACAGGAAATTCATCCCTGGTTTGGCACCTATGTCTCTAACAGACACAAGCAGCCTGTAAATGATTCATCTCCCAGGCCTCTGCTTGGGAATGTTTCATCTAGCAATCCTGTTTCCACTTATCAGGGTACCAGAACTTGTCAAAGATGTGGGATGCATAGCTGGACTTAAAAAGGGTCCAGTGGTCATTAGTCTAGTACACACCTATGAACGTATAGTAAATTCTGAAACATCTGGTTCAAAACATTGTGGCTTGGGATATCCTCCTCCTGCTCCCTTGGGAATTTTATGATCCTTCCACAATCCAGATTTAGCTATAACGCTAAGATCTCGAAGGTTACTTCTTTTCTTCAGGTTACAGCAAATTATGCTAAATGGAATATTTATCTTTTAGACTTTTTAGGGCTAATTAACAGTTCATGGCATCTTAAATTATCTAACTGGTTGGATTTAATTAAGAGCAAAACTCTTCTGAATGCCAGTAATTTACTTTACAAAAATGCAAGTTTCTTTTTCTTTTCTTTTAGTAAAACATTAAACACCTTAATGTCTTCCTTACCTGCAATGTGAGGAAACAGGGCATACTGGTTATTTCCTGTCTTATTCCTAAGGGTATTAGCAATGAGACAAAGCACACAATGTTGAATCAAGGGCCTTCAGTTCTCTTAACAGGTTCCACTGTGATTTCATAGTAATTGGTATTTGGCATGGATAGCCAAAAACTGAAGAAACTTCACACAATGTTATTACTAGTACACTAGTTTCACTAGTACACCAATATAGTTTAATACTTATCAAAGCCACACCTCTCAACATCACTGCTCAAGAGTTATAGAGAAAACCAAAAATAATTTGAAGGGCAATTGGCCGACATCATGGGCAATTTTTAAATGCTATTCTAGTTCACTTAAAAAGTTAATAGAAAAACGTATTTTGCCTTAGTATACATTTTCTGAACAATAAAAAGTATGAGACTCTAATAATTAGCATTATTGACCAGCTGTAATCCTCTGTGATCTACTAGAAAACTACTTTTATGAGAAACAGGGCAAAAAAATAATCAGGAACAATCAGGATGCTCTGCAAAATTCCAGACTGTTCAGAGGTATAAGCAAAGGCAAGTAAAAATGTTTTTATATTTTGTAAAAAAAAAAAAAAAAAAAAAAAAAATCACTGCTGCATTTTTAATAGTAAAATATCAAAATGAAACTCATAAAGATTACAATTAGATGAAGTTTCGATGACCAAGCTATACTTACTAAATATGTTATGACACAAGTAATGAAAGACGTCTGATACAACAGCATATACAAATTAATTTCCAACTTGTTCCATACTTGGCAGAAGAAAATAATTTAAAACTTTAGTTCTGACTACATATCTGATCTGCTGTGAATGATATTTGTTAATAAATATGCCAGTCTGAGATAAGAAAGCCTTAGAAAATGTGAAACGCACATATACTTACACACACACACACACACACACACACACACACACACACACACACACACACACACACACAACCTCCAAAGTTGTTTCTTTCCAAAGGGCAGCAGATTCACTCCACGAAGCAGCCAGCAGCAGTCACAAAGGCATATAGATCCAAGCCAGCCTGCAAATCCATAGAGCAGCAGCAGTAAATCCATTTAGAGAAAAAGCCCAGCAGCAGTAGTCATTTCCCGGACATGTTCAAGCCAGAAATGCGCACATGAGCTCAATTCCGACAGGCTGATGGAGCTGAAGTTGCTGACGTCATCACGCACGTAATGACATCAGCACAAACCGCAAAGTTTAAAAATTCAAGCTGGGAAGAATTTGGAAATGAAGTTCGTGGCACCGCTGTGAGGAAGCTGTGGCTCCCCAGAGCGCCGTGGCACACACTTTGGCAACCCCTGATTTAGGCATTTGTAGCAATTACCACTGCATTACTGAACATTCAGTAATAAAACACACTGATTAGAACAATTATCAAATAGTACTCTTTTAGGAGTCAAGAACATTCAAAATTTAAGCACACTAATTAAGCAGTGTTATCTGCACCACACTGATGTTATATAATTAACTCACCTTCCATGTCACAGAGTCTACACTTACTCTACAGTAAAAAAAAAAAAAAAAAAAAAGAAATTGAAAGTAAAGCCCAGTAGATACAGGACCATACACTCACCACTGCACTCTTTATGGTTATTTCAAATTGTCCCAACATAATGCATTTGGGCAAAATCCCAAAATAAGAAGGCATCTCTGATTAACATCAGTACAAAACTGCACTCCCTCATTAAATCATCCAAGGCCAACTTCGAAATAAAAATAGCCAATGACTCTAAGGATAACCACAAGGCCTTCTTTAACTATGTCAAGAGTCTAGGGGGCAAACTCTCAGATATGCTCCGAGCTAGTGCATAATGGCCATAAATACACTGAACCAACCGACATTGCCAACATCCTGGCTGACAAGTTCAGTGCAAACTTCACCCCTCCCTCTCCACCAAAGGGGCTAGCACCCATTCCAGAAGAATGTGGCGCTCCAGATATCTCAGACACACAAGTAAAGACAGCCCTTGCAAAGGCCAAAAACACAGCATCACTGGGGCCAGATGCTATCCCAGGTTGTGTCTTACACGAGCTTCAAAATGAACTAACCTCCCATCTCAAATCACTATTCAAACTCAGCCTCTCTACAGGCTATGTACACAAAGAAACAGCAACAGTTGTACCACTCCACAAAGGTGGTGCCACAACTGACCCTGGGAACTATCGCCCTATAAGCTTGACTAGCTTGGTCTGCAAAGCCATGGAATGCATTATCATGGAGCTCATTAACAGGGACATTGGGAACCTCCAGACACTGGACCCCACCCAGTTCGGCTTTGTTAAAGGCAGATCTTGCCTCCTGAACTTGGTTGACTTCTTTGAAACAGTCACCAAGGCCATAGATGAAGGGAAGGTGGTCCACACAGCATATCTGGACCTCGCTAAGGCGTTCAACACCATCCCACACTCAGGAAGTATAGACAAACTCACCAGCTTAAATATTAAGCCCTATGTCACGAGATGGGTTGCCAATTGGCTCTCAGACAGAACCCACACGGTAAGAGTGGCAGGCGCCATGTCTGACTCTAAACCAGTCACAAGCGGGGTCCCACAGGGCTCAGTCCTGGGACCCCTCCTGTTCGGTATATATTTCTCCGAAGTACAGGCAAAGGTGGAGGGACTGTGGCTAATCAAGTTCGCAGATGACTGTAAATTGGGTGCAATACTTGACTCTCCAGCTGACACAGACATCCTGCAAAAGGGTCTCACAGAGACAAACACCTGGTGTCAAAGTCACGGCCTCAAGCTAAATGCCAAAAAATGCATAGTAATCCCATTTGGGAAAAACAAAGTACCTATAAACTACCACATAGATGGGAATCCACTAAGTACAGAAGAAGTAATTAGGGACCTGGGTACCCAAGTAGATAGCATGCTCTCCTTTGATAACCACATAGCCAAAACGGTCAGGAAATCCTCCTATGTGGCACACCTGATCACAAAGGGTTTCTCATACAGATCCAAGGAGGTGATTGTGCCCCTTTACTCCTCACTCATTAGGCCCATAATAGAGTACAATGCCCCATTTGGGATGTACCTCACTAGACACCTGCAACAACTAGAAAGACCACAGAAGTACCTCACTAAGAGGATTAAGGGCCTTAAACAATTACCCTATGAAGCACGACTAAAAAAGGTTCAGCTCTTCTCAGTCGCTTACCATCTTCTCAGAGGTGACCTATGTCTGACCTATAGGGCCATGTCAAACCCTGAACTAATGGACATGCTTCACCTCAAAAAAACGAGATCCCTCAGAATCACTCGTTCTAGCGACTTGAACCTATGTACAACAATAAACAGGACATGCTGGAGGGATAGATTCCTGTCCCAGCGACTCCCCTCACTCTGGAATAGAATCCCAATCCATATTTGACAGAGCTCCTCTCTGACCCTTTTCAAGACAAATCTTGATGAGTGGATGGGTAATCGTAAGTTCTACCCTGGGATCACTTCAGGAGCCCTGTTGACAGAGGCCCAGGTTACTAATCTAATGGGGAGGTGAAAGCCATCACTCTGTGGCTAGGCTTATAAATGCCCATGGGCAAATAGCCTAGTACTTACCTATGAACCTAAAACAAACTGTGAGTATACTCATTTACAGGCATTATCTTATATCTTCAGTACAAATCAAAAGAGCTGTTAAATACAGAAAATATATGCATGATCTATTTACATTCACAGATTGTGCCAGTACCAACTGAGTACCAAATGACAGTAAAACCATCTATTAGAAATACCTAAAAATAAAAAAAAAAACAAAAGGATGAACTGGGGAACCCTATTAATTACTCACTGCTGCAAATACAAAAACTGTAACAGACAGCCCATTTCTAATAGTTCTCATAAGCACCATAAGCTAAATGTTACCTCTTTCATGTACCTCTTTACTTCTTCTTTTTTTTTTTGCCTAACAATTTTTAGAGTTATATATAATGCATAAACATTAAACAAAAATTCTTCAAAATATTAGAAATGCAACAAATTTATGCAATTATGTAGACTATCAACAATCCTCAAAAACGTTTTTTTCTTAGACATGCTGATTTAAAAGAAAATTTATTAAGCATTGGAATGAGAGAATTATTAAGAAAGAAAGATTAAGCATTGAATGACTTTCCCAATGTATAATATATGTTGTATTTTTTAGTCATTTGAGTGTAAGGTATCTCTGGAAGGAATACTTAAGACGCTAATTTTAAAATTTGTTGTGCTGCTAATTTCCAAGATTTAGTGATTTGAGAACAATTTTGTAAAAAAAATTAAGACATTTATAGTATTAAAATAACACTTCCTCAAATGATTTCTAGGGTAAAGAGTTCAGTGTTAGTCAAACTTTATATTACCAAAAATTGGTTATCATAAAAAGAAATATTAGAAAACTGATATCATTAGACTTAATTCATTGTTGTGTCTTTCGGCTTATCCCGGTTAGGGGTCGCCACAGAGGAATTCCGGTCCACTAATATTTGGTAGTGGATTTTTACATGCTGAGTTACCAGCCCTGATGCACAACCTTCAACGAAGGTACGCCCATTCACGCATGCCTCCACACAGAAGACGCTCTAGCTGAGAATCGAACGGGACAACGTCTTGCTGTGAGGCGACAACGCTACCGCAGCACCACTACCGTGGGTATTAGATTTAATTCATATAGGTGATAAATGAAATATTATGAATTCCCAAGATATATCTATGTTTTATAGCCTATAGAAACTAGTTTTGCTCTTAGACACATCTATATTTATTCTGAAAAACAGCAACTCCGTAAAATATGGAAGTTTCTGTTCCACATGCTAAGCATGATGATTGAGTATTAAGGGGTTGAATTTGAAAATAATTTGGGGCATTAAATATGCATTGTTAATGATCATCGGATTTGTATAAGTATGTTTTTTTTTGAATGGTATACATTTTTTATTTATTTTAGCTATTTACGTTAATGCCCCTCTACATAAGTTCATGACAGTCTAAAAGAACTGAAAAGTGTACCTGACCACTAAATTGTACTGGTGCATGACAGGGGGCTAAGGCACAACAAAATAACCAAATGGGGTGGTGCAGGACACTGATGAAGGGAGAAAGTGAAGCACTGACAGTAGAATGTAAAGAGAAATTACTCCCTGAACCTATGAAAATACTTCTCCATAGAGGGATTGTAGACCTATGGAATGGACTGCAGGCAAGGAGGCATTCAAGAAAGCATGGGGCATTTGGAGAAAAGGTGAAAGGAAATGAAGAGATAGAGGAAAGGTAGAATGTTAATTGCACTTAAAAGCCAGAAAAGATATGCTAATTCTCTCCATATGCCAGCAAACAAATGTAATATAAAGCACTAAAGGCAATCATCTGAGAAGATATGAAAGATGATTTATCTCAGTTTAAAGTCGCCTCCAGCTACTGTATTTGTGGGAGTGTCCACTCCAGGTGAACTAACAGGAAGTCCCTTGATGGCACCATCAGAATTCAGTTGTCTTAGTAATAGCCTACATGGGTCTGGTCCTCCTCTTCCTCTAAACCTTCAGTCACTATAGCCAACACCTTGGTAAAATATTTGAGTACAGAAGAAAATTCCAAACACCATCACAATATACTGAAATTAGTTCCAGTTAAGAGTAAAATGAAGGAACATGTGAGTGAACTCCCAAAAATTAACATTTCAGAAAGTATGTATCATGTTCAGTGATATCATACAGGGACTCTGCAACTGTAAAGGCGTAATGAAAAATAATCATCCAGAACTTCAAGTAGTGAATGTATCTGCTGAAGTTACTGAGGTCCAGAATGAGATGGAAATTTCTTAACTCATTTGGAGCTGGAAAGATGTGGCACTAAGGCCACTGGTCTCATTCTGAAGAAGGGACAGCTTTTACTGTCCCAGCTGAAAGGCAAAGTCTGAACATGTCCCAGTGCTGTGATGTTAATGACTATTGTTTGGTGATTCTGTGGGACTCTGTAAAATATTATCCCCATTAAAGAATATGATACTGGTTAAAGAAAATTGTACAGTTTTGGAAAACAGAATATGATCACACTACTCAAATTACTGTTTTGCTGGATTTTACTCCCTTCTAAAGTTACTTCACAGAGCCCCATGCAAATCGTTTAGACCTTTCCTGCAAGGTATTAATAGACCTAGACCACTTTAAGCAGGCATTACACATACTTAAGCCCTCTGGCCTATAAAATGTTTGCTAGGTACTTCAAGATATACTGTGGGAGTCAAGTTATTAGGTTTTTGGTTTCCACTGAAGAAATCAAACAAAGTTAGTTACTCTTCACAATTTTTCAAAAACTCAGCCGGATGGTCTAGCCTCTCCTTTTAACATGTCATAATTATTATACACCTCTTAACCTCTGAAACTTGGCCAGCTGCCACTGTATCTAATCAGAAGTGAACTCTGCAAGGCACCTCCCTGAATCTCTTTCTTTGGCTCTGCAACTCAAAAATTCCTCATTCTTAGGCCTTCCAGTCTTAAGAAGAAGCTCTAACTTCTATTACCAGGGACAGAACCCTGTCTTCCTATTCCATATCACTCCATTTCTGTTGGTAATATTAACAACAAGCTGTATATGACAATGTGGGACCTCTGTTCCTTTATGTGATAATTTTAACATCCAGAATAATAGGTTCATAGGAGGTTACTAAGCTAGCGGCCCTAGAGCCCTTAAAAGCCTAGCCACGTTAATCCAGACTTGCCCGTTTTCCTTGGTTAGATGGACATGATTTGCAGAGCGAGTCTATGATCAACACAGAATACCCCCCGGGGTGAATTTGTGATCTCACATCCAAGATGGACTACTTAAGGATGGATTTACTTGTGTTCACTGAAACGTGCCTGAACTCCAATATAAATGACAGTACAATATATGTGGAGGGGATGTCATTATTTCGTGCTGACAGAAATCAGTCTCTCTGTGGCAAATTTTGTGCAGTGGGTGTTTGTGTGTTTATCAACAACAGCTGGTGTACAAACTGTTAAATAATTGCCTCTCACTGCTCAGAGAACATTGAGTTCATGTCACTAAAATGCAGACCCTTCTTCTTGCCTAGGGAATTCAATGGCGTGAGTAAAACAGCTGTTTACATCCCCTCTAGTGCTAATATGAATTGGCATTCAACATTCTGTATCGGTCAATAAATGACCTCCACAAGAACCCTGAGTTTTCCCATATAATTGTAGGTGATTTCAATCAAGCTGACTTGAAATCCATATTACCCCATTACAATCAACATGTGAACTTTGCAAGAACAGGGGAGAACACTCTGGACAAGGTGTACACAAACATAAAAACTGGCCTACAAAGCAGTTCCTTATCCACATCTGGGCAACTCAGACCATCTGGCCATCATGCTGCTTCCTGCATACACAACACTGCTGAAAAGGGGCAAACCTACAACCAAACAAGTAAGGATATGGCCTGATGGAGCAGTCTTGGCACTACAGGACAACTTTGAATGTACGAACTGGTCAGTGCTAAAAGATGCAGCTGTAAAGAGCCACCATATTGACCTGGAGGAGTATACGGAATCTGTAATGGTCTATAACGTAACAGTTATCAAATGCATCACCATGCGAGCTAATCAGAAACCCTGGCCATCTGGTGAAGTATATGAGCTCCTAAAGGCACAAAATGCTGCATTTAAGTCAAAAGACAAGGATGCCCTAAGAGAGGCCAGAGCAAATCTAAGTAGAGGTATAAAGGAGGCTAAGAGGGCCTATGGACGTAAAATTCAGGGACACTTCTCTGACCAAATGGACTCCAGATGTCGCCAGCAAGGCATACAAGCCATAACAGACTACAAGCCTGCATCCTCCCCATGTGATGACAACACAGAAATTCTGAATAAACTAAACACCTACTTCAGCAGATTTATATGGACAATAACACTGTGCCAATTAAGCTCTCTGTCAAACTGTGTGAGGAGGTGCTGTGCCTTAGAACATAAGATATTCTGAAGACCCTGAGGAGAGTAAATCCAAGAAAAGAAGCTGGTCCTGATAATATTATGGGAAGGGTTCTAAGAGACTGTGGTACCCAAGTGTCCACCGTACTAACAGATATATTCAACACATCCCTACAACTAGCCACTGTACCCAGTTGCTTCACAAATACGACAGTCATTCCCCTTACCCAACAAATCCTAACCTACAAGCCTAAATGATTACTGACCAGTTGCTGTTACATCCACAGTAATGACGTGTTTTGAGTGATTGATAAAGAACCACATCTCTTCAAACCTACCTGCAACACTGGATACATTACAGTTTGCTTATAGATCTAACTGCTGCATGGCTGATGCAATATCTACAGCACTTCATTAATCCTTGGCACATCTCGAGAACAAGAATTGCTATGTCAAAATGCTGTTCATCGATTTTAGTTTCACCTTTAACATTGTCATCCCCCAGAATCTGATATCAAAGCTGATCCAGCTGGGTATCAACACCCCCCCATGTAACTGGACACTAGACTTTCTCATCAACAGACCCCAAAAAGTATGTGTGGGAAATAACATTTTAATCAGTATTGCATGGAGCATGGGTGTCCCACAGGGCTGCATCCTGTGTCCTCTGTTGTTCACCTTGTTGACGCACGACTGCACGGCCAAGCATGAATCCAACAAAAATCATCAAGTTTGCAGATGATACCACTGTCATAGGTCTTGCCAAAAGTGATGAGGAAACAGCCTACAGGGATGAAGTGAAGCATCTGATAGGCTGGTGTGACAGCAATAATCTGGTCTTAAATGTAAGCAAGATCAAAGAATTATAGTGGACTTCAGAAAGACTCAGGAGATACAGCAACCTCTGGAAATTAAGGGGGTGGCAGTGGAAAGAGTCAAAAACACCAAGCTCCTGGGGGTGCACATATCAGATGACCTATCCTGGTCGTCTCATATTAGCCACACAGTGAAGAAGGTACAACATTGTCTGCACTTCCTATGGAAACTGAGGAAGGCAAACTTGTCTCAGTCCATCCTCAAAGCTTTCTACAGGGGGACCATTGAGAGCATCCTCTCAAATATCATAGTTTGGTATGGTAACTGCAAAGCATCTGACTGCAAGGATCTCCTGAGGACAGTGAGAGCATAAGAAAAAGTCATTGGTTCCTCGCTCCCATCCATGGATGATCTGCATGAGACTCAGTGTGTGGGAAGGGATAGGAAGATAATCAACAATCCCACTTACCGAGCTTCTTCCCTCTATCCATAAGGCTGCTGAATGGGAATGCCAGGCATGACAGCGAATAATCAGATCAATATGCCACTTGCTATGAAGTATCATCTATAATGGTAATTTATTGTGTTGTTAATATTTTAATTATTACTGTATGTGCATTAGTCTTACTATCATTCAAACTATGTGTTCGTTGTTATGTCTTGCATGGGGACCAAAGCAATGTAATTTCACTCAGCTTGCACTGCTGTGTACATCTGATCAACAATAAAGTTTACTTTGACCTGAATAGGGTCAGTGACAAGCTCTGTTTCCATCTGATATGGAATTTATTCCAGAGGACAGGCAATCTCTTGGAGATGTATCTGTCTCTCCAATATGTTCTGTTTATGTCTCAGCCTAGGTTAAGATCCCTAGAGTGAGTGACTATTGTGCCATATGACTTGCAGATATGCAGTATTTCTATCAGGGCAGGGTCGGAGACTGCCCTGTAGGCCAGGCACAAGTCTATCCATGTAGGTCATGGTTTGGAGGCCCTGTAGTTTCTTGGTTAGAAACCTCTGTGGTCTCTCCAGCTGCTGCAGGTGTCTGGTGAGGTACATGCAAAAGGGAGCATTGTACTCTATTAATGGTCTGTTAAGGGTCAAGTACAGTGGAGTTATTACATCGTTAGACCTGGATGCGATGCCCTTACTTATGAGACGTGCAACATAGAAGGCTTTCCTTACCACTGTGGAAACTTAGTGGTCGAAGTTCAGATTGCTATCAACATGTGTTCCCAGATCTTGCACCACTGGGTTTGAACTTAGGGGGCTGCTGTCAATATTGTAATTTGGAAAGAATTCTGTTTTGCCAAGGGGGAAAATAATGCACTTTTTTGTGTTTAGTTTTAGACCGTGGCTTTGGCACCAATCATTTGTCTGTGTTAGCCTCCCCTGTAATATGTTAATAACATTGGGTGAATTTATGACTGCGCCCAATTTACAATCATCAGTGAACCTGGTAAGCCAAAGACCATCTACTTTAGCCTGGACTTACGAGAAATAGATTTCAAAACAGTAAATAGCCCAGCACAGATCTTTGTGGTGCACCACTGGTGATGGATCTACTTGGAGTCACCAAGTTTGACAATGTGTGTTCTGTTGCTTAGCCAAATGGCTACCCATCTAATGACATAAGGGTAAATCCCCAGCTAGAAGAGTTTCTCAATGATACCTGAGTAGGGGATTCTGTCAAAAGCCTTGGCTAGGTCAAGATAGGCTGTATCCAGGGCTTTGGTGACTTTTTCAAAGAAGTCTGCTAGGTTTAATATGCATGATCTACCCTTAACAAAGCCAGACTGGGTTGGGTCTAGAATTTGAAGGTTGCCTATGTTCTTGTTGATAAGGTCCATGATGATTTTTTTCATGGCCTTGCAGATGAGGCTGGTTAGACTTATGGGCATATAGTTCCCAGGGTCAGTTGATGGCTCCCCTTTGTGCAAGGGGATTACTGTTGCTGTTCTCCGCTTTATTGGAGCAAAGCCAGTTCTCAGTCTGTTGTTAAAGAGAATGCCAAGTGGGTCCACTAGGTTCTGTTTTAGACTGCTTAGTAAGCAACCTGGGATGTTATCTGGTTCTACTGAGGCCATGTTTTTGGCCTTGGAGAGCATAGACGTCACCTAATCTCTAGAGATACTAGGCAGAGACAGGATTGGTGTCAGGTATGCTTTAGGGTATGGCTGGTGGGGACAGGGGGGAGAAGTTTGCACCAAATCTGTCAGCTATCAGGTTGGCAGTTTCCTCCGGTATAGTACTGAATGGCATACCTCTCAACTGTACAGATTTTTGCAGACTGTCCAGATTTTTGCCTTATATTTTTGGTCTATTTTTCATAAAATTGTGTTTTTCTGGCAAATAATTGGCAAATCATTGAGTGTTGAAGTCAGAAAATAATGGCAGATATCTGAATTTCAGACTTCATACCCTTCAGAAAATTCATGCTATTCTATCAACTTTCTAAGTTTGTAAGAGTAATATTTAATATTTAAAAACTGTCCCTACTTTTTGGGCCTTTGTCTGCCCATTATTTATAGTTTTGTCCAGATTTCTTGCTCTACGAGGATGACAAGTATGAAGAGTGGTGCTATCCACTCACTACCAGTTTGGCACATAGCTGGGCATTCTTTTTTAGATTTTGGACATAGTTAAAGAATGCCTTATGATTATTCTTGGACAAGGAATGCTACTTTAGCTTCTTAGCTTGATTTGCTTGTTCAAGCTGTGGAAGGAAAGTGATTTTGTCACAGATAGACAAAGCCAAAAATACCTGAAGAGCCTTGCTCACCATGCACTCAACTTACTTGAGCTAATAACTTTTTATAGTTCTCAGCAGTCGCAGAATAAGCTTTTGATATGGTTTCCTGTCAGTTTGTATCTCTCATCCTGAACAATACAATTTTTTTGCTCTTTTTATTTCTTTCCACAAACTTTGTATGCTGACGTTTTTGTACCTTTCCCCCTCTGACCTGGCATCTGAGGACACTGGGAGATGGAGGTATAAAGCCAAGAAGTTCTAACTTTCATCTGCTGTGGCTTTTTTGAATACTTGCTAGCTACCCTCCTCCAACCTTCACAGTGACTTGTGAACATATTGCCAATGCTGGGCTTCAGTACTGACCTACTGGTACACATATGTTTCCACAGAGTTTACTATCATGTTGCTGAAATGCACATTATCGAACAAGGATTACTGGAATGTGGAGTCATTCTCTTTTTTGTAACAATACTTTGAATCTTGTAATTTAAATATGTACTTCCATTGTGTATTGGAGCTTTTCTCCTCGGGCCTCTACTGAAAACGGATATGTATCCAGCTAGACCAGCCCGGTTAACAAATGTAAAATAAAATAAATAAATGTCACACATACTTATTCTGAACTCAGCTGCATGAAAGAAAGTAACCATTCAGTAAGGAGAACTTGGTGTTATGCATGTAGGTCGAGGTTCAGTGAAGACTGGGAAATTCTCACCCTTTTCCTCACTGTAGTGCGATCTCCGAGTTGGTATATATAACTTGCAGGGGGTGTTGGGGGTGCAGGGAGGGTTGCCCCCCTGCAAAAATGTAAAAACACGTAGATTTTTGTGTTTGTGTTTTCCTTTGATGTTTGAGTGCATCTGACATAAACCTTGTAGACTTGGTATTTTTTGGGTTGTGTTACTATTTCACTACTAAATGCAGTTACAAAAAAAAAGCAAATGCCAACTGTCAGTTATGTTACTTTTGACAAGTGTCCAGCTCAGAACCTCCAAAGGTGGTTCAGAACTTTGACAGGTGGTATATTACAGCGATGTTTTGTAAAGAATATGTTGTTTGATTCTGTAATATGATAGTAAACCCTTCCACACACATATCAGTATCTATCTTCAGCTCTTTATGCCACAGCATTCTTTCCTGAGTTTCAGTGATGCTTCTCCACTTGATCTCCATCAGGTGGTAGTAGCACAATGGGCTGAACCATGTTCCACCCCTCTGTATAGGTCAGCTCATGTTCAGCCACTTACTTCCATCTCCCATGAGGTTCCTTTGACTTGTTTAACAATACAACTTGTAATGGACATCATTTTTAGGAAAATGTCAGGAACTCTCAATGAATGATCAATCTTAATTAACATTTCTTTGAGCAAATACTGGCTGCTAATAAAATAAATTTACTTGTGAGAATTACTGCATCCAGAAAAGACAACCACATTAGGTCCACAATGAAAAGCTCCGCAGAAACAAAAGAAATTATTTAGAAATTCCATTTGGGTTCCTTTTAAATCTAATCTCAGTGCTACCTTTAAAGCATAGACCATGCCTCAGGGACATTTAGTTTTCTGCAACTTAATTCATGTATTTATCTTCTTGAACAGCTTTTAAGGTCTTTTTTAAATTATTGAACAGAATTTGCCAGCTCCTCTTATTCACCATCTGTGAATTTGGTAAGAACATTTCACATCTTCTACCAAGTTAGGCCTTCATGCTCTCTATTTTGTTCTGCTGTAGGGAGGCAAAAAGCAAAACTGTCCTTTTTTTTCCTCTCTTTTACTATTTTCCTGTGACTTCATACATAATTTATCCTAAACATAAAAGAATCATGGAAAGGAGAAAAACTTGACTTTCTGCACCTCCCCCAAAAAAAAATCATTATCAAGGATCAGTTCACTCACTTATTCCATTGCTCTGGCATGTCAGTATCCCTGCCTTTCAACAAGGCTTAACATATTAAAGCCTCCTGTAGTCTAATATGCTGTACCCAGTTTTCAGGAACACTTCAAATCTCTGATGATTTTTTTTAGCACCTGAAATAAAGTACAGCTGTGTAAAATCTTAACAGTAGATGCCCTTCTTTTCACTGTTGTAGTTTTCATGACCTCTGGGATCTCCTGCCAAGGACAGCCCAACATCCGGCCAGTATACCAAAGCCTTAGTTACCTAGGAGTGTAATACATTGGATGAATGCTCCCCGCTTAAGTGCAGGGTATAAAGGTGACATACGATTGCCCTTGGCCAGATGGAGTAAGAGGGCGAACCAGTGATGTCTAGGCCAAAAAGGAGTCACCAACAAGATTTTTGAGAGTCCTTCTGGATTTTGTGAATGACATTTGGATGAAGAGGAAGGGGAGGAAAGACAAACAGGAACATTCCCTGCCAGGAAAAGACATGGTGTCCACTTTCCAAGTCGAAGGACTTTGGATTCTGGAACAGAACTAAGGTAGTTGCCTGTTCAGAGGGGAAGCAAAGAGATCTACTTGAGAAATACCCCACCGATATACTATGTCCAGAAACACATATTTGTGAAGCATCCATTCGTAAGGCTGTGTACTGGATCTGCTGAGAAAATCTGCCATACGATTGTACTCTGAAGGCATACGGACTGCCTGTAGGATCACCTGCAGAATAATTTCCCATGCTTGAAGGGCTAATCTACAAAAAAGGTATGACCTCATCATGCCCCTTGTTTGTTGATGTACCACATGACTGTGGTGTTTGTCTGTATATATTTTCAAGGACCTGGCACCCACAACGAGTGGAGAGCTTGAAGGGTCAAAATGAGAGCCCTCATTTCCTTGACACTGATGTGCTCCATCCTCTGTTGAGGAAACCAAATGCCCGACACCTTCAGGGTGCCTGATGTGGCTCCACAGCCCAGCTCTGAAGTGTTCATGATGAGTTCCTGGGATGGCTGAGGAGGTTGGAAAGGAACACCTGCATTGAGAGATATCTATTGAAACCACCAGTGAAATTCCAGTTTGAAACAACTTCCTCATATGAACCCTGGCCCAGGCAAGCGTGGGGATGGTAGAAGCCATGAACCTCAGTGCCTGTAGAAATTCTCTGACTGGAAGACAAGACAGAGAAAAGAGGGAAAGAAAATAACTTGTAAGGAACAAAACCTTGGAGGCAGGAAGACAGGATAGCATTGCAACAGTCTGGATCCTGCAGCCTAGGAAAATGTGATCCTGAAATGGAATCAACATGGACCTCTGAAGGTTGACAGTGAACCCCAGGCTATGCAACAGAAGCTGGCTAAAATGAATATCCCACATCAGCTTGGATTGGGATGGGGCCTGAAGCCAGAGGTCATCCAGGTAGGGAAATATCTAAATGCTACGAAGCCTGTAAAAGGTGATAACTGGAGCTAGGCATTTGGTGAATATCCTTGGGGCTGCTGAATGCCTAAAAGGCAAAGCAGAAAACTGAAAATGAGAGGAAGAAATGGAGAAACACAAACATTTTCTGAATCGATGGTGGACAGGAATATGAATGTAGGCATCCTTTATATTCCGGGAATCTAGAAAGGCCTGAGGAAACAGCAGAAGAAACAGTCTGAAAAGAAAGCATAGAAGGATGGCACTATGAGAAAACTATACAGAAAGGAAAGATCTTGGACAGGTCTCCAAAACTTCTCTTTCCTGGGAACCAAAAACATCCTGGAATATCTCTCTAAGTCTATGGAACCGGCTGAATGGTACCCTGGTGTAACAGACCCTCCAATACCCTGGAAAATGAGGAAGTTGATCTGCAGGACGTTAAGGGATACTAGAACAGAAGGGAAGTGTTTTCCAGACCATAAAGTAACCCTGCCAGATAATGGATGGAACACAAGAGTCAGTGGTCATCTTCTGCAAAAGTGGGAGAGGCATTCAAAACCTGAGGGACAAGGAAACCCGGACAAAATGAAGGGAGGGCAGAAAGTGAGATGGCTGTAGACTTGTCAGGAAAGTACTGTTTTTGGCACCTAGGTGTCTGAATTGGCTTATCAGAAAAAAAAACATGCCTAGGAGCCTTTTTACCACTGGAAGACTGTCTAGGCAGTCTTTTAAAAAATGCAGTCTTACCACGATAGGTCCTCTGAAACTTAGGAATGGGTGAGACAAAGGTGTGCCTCAAATCTTTCATGACTTTACCTTGATCTGGTATTGTCTTAAAGAGCTCTGCCACAGTAGTGCCAAATGTTGGTTATCCAGAGGAACATCCAGAAGTTCTGCTTTGATATCATCTCTCAAGTCTTGAAGATGAAGCCAGAAATAGCATCTCAAAGAGCCAGTGGCAGCAGCCCTAGAGAAGGCATCAGCTACATCATAGCTGTATCTTACAGAAAGATGGGCAACTTGAGAAATTGAAACTAGTAATGAGAACAGCTGAGGTCTTCCCCTCAGTTTCAGGCATATCGGAAACAATCTTCCCAATCTGGAAAAGAAGTGACAAAATCTACTTTGTCATATGGGTCCAGCAATTGATGGCCCTAAAGGCCAAAGTAGAAGTCTACACTTTATCATAAATCCACTTCACAGCTCTACTGTCCTAATCTGAGGGAAGTAGCTTGGAAGAGAGCAATAGCCTAGAAGACTTATCAGTAGACAGACATCACTGCTGGATCAGATGAAGGGCACTTCTATAAGAACTTGCAGGCATCCAAGACCTTATAAAACCAGTCAGATTTCTTGGGAGCTGGAGGCTGGGAATCTGGTGCCAGGGAATAGCAGAGAAAGTATCCAACAGAACAGCCAACACAGGAGGGGCAATGGAAGGTTTAGGACAGTCCATTTGTAGCAACTCACAATACCTCTTCTGGGAGCAATCGCATTTGAAATGCTCCATCATATGCAAGACCATGTTTCCAAAGGAAAGTTCCTCCACAGGAGAAAACAGGACTGACAGATTCCTCCTCCTCTGACCCACAGTCTAAAGGCGAAAGCAGATGAGAGGAGTAGGCTAAGGAGTCAGCATCAGAGTCGGAATCTTTGTCTGAGGACTCAGGGTTCCTTGTCCTTTTTGGGGTAAAGGACCAAGGGGGTACAGGAACTGAAATCCCCTGAAGAGGCTTCAAAGCCATCAATGCATTAAACAAGCCTGGAATAAAATATTACCATTTTCTCTCTGTGGATCCCTGGTAGCCGACACCACGTTTAGACTTCTGTCTTTTCTTTAACAAGACATCTATCCTAACGAAATGGGATGGTTCAGACCCCTGCCTGGATTTAATCAAGGTGCCTAGCACCTCTTCCCTAACAAAGATCTGAGGAATCCCTTTAGGCCCCTCAGATATAATCAGCCATGACTCCCCCTCAACATCTGCGGTGGACGTTTGCAAACCCTCTGAGCAACTGCAAGAATCAGGTTCTGTGCCATGCTCTAAGAAGGTCACAGCATAAGAAACCGATGGCAATAACAGACTGTCCTCTGAGTTCTCACTCCACTCAAGAGGAACATCCGGTGGAGCCTGGACAGCAGCAGGCTCAGGCCTAGACTTCTTGGCATTCTTATTGAGGGTGGCTGCACCTCAAGGTTAGCAGATTCTGCCATGGTATCCTGGGTCTACAGCTTGAGACGCTGGCTCTCAAGATAAATGGAAAAGATAGAAAGATGGCTATGTAAAGTATTGGATATAAAAGCTTGACAGATGGAAAACTGAGTGTGGTCATGAGATGCACCTAAACAAAACAGGCACCAATCATGGCAGTCCTTATGGGAATGTGCCTCTCACACTGACAATTCCCTTTCTTGGATGACATGTAACCCACTGAAAAACAGAATAAAAGGAAAAGGGAGCCCTAATGGGGTACTTATCTTATAACCAGCAAAGTGAAGGGCATTCAGACCTACATATGATAATGGTGTTCGGACTGGTGGCAATGAAGTTCTGGGTTGGAAGTGTTTGTACGTCATCTTTATGCCCTACACTTGTATGAAACTCCCAGGTGATTAAGGCTTTGGTATACTGGCTGGACACTGGGCTATCCTTGGCAGGAGATCCCAGAGGTGATGAATACTGCAGGGCAATGCCACTGATTTTGGGCAAGCTTTGGAAAATGTGAGTTACGATGGTCTGTTTTTTTATTTTTTTTTTTTTGTTTTTTTGAGTACGGACGGAATGCTTTACTTTCAGAACTGTCATCTAAATGCAATTTAACTACCAAAGAGTTATTTAAACTTATTTTCTGCTGTGGTTATTTTAAAGACTTATTTACATAACATCAAGTAATCTGCTACTTAATAACAGCTGGGCAGCAATTTCTGTTGTTTATAACTGAGAGTCATCCATTGATCCTGGTATTTAAGCAGCTTTGTTACACAGCTTTGTTTGGCTCCTCCTCTTCCTCCTACAGCACCCACTTTTTACCTTATGAAACCCTCTGAGGCAATAATACCCAATTCATTGCGCTTTCTGCATTAAAACTGCTTAAGTAGCTTGGTAAAGCAATGTACAACACTCAGAAAAGGAGAGGGCCTTCATTTTGAATGGACCAGCAAATCTCATAGGGGTCTGAATATAGATTTCTTAATGAATAATAATTTCGAAAAATGTTTCCCTTTTGCTGCTGGAGGTGCAGTATGGTCACACTTTTGTTGAACGGCCTAGAATACCCCAAATTCACCACTTTTTTGACCAATTATAAGCTTACCTTTGGCAAGTACAAGGAATGCCTTTAAAATTATCCTGTATTTTGCTGCTAGACTTCCTTCACTTTCACCTAAGGCTCCACTTAATTAATCAAGAGTTTTGTGGGCAGCACTGGCAGTCATGCATACAGATATTAATACATAATGGAAATTCCCCTCCTCTCCTACATTTTTCTTAATGGAGTACAAGCATCAGATGACATACCTCTCAACTGTACAGATTTTCACAGAATGTCCCGATTTTTACCTCATATTTTTGGTATGTTCTTCATAAAAACTGTGTTTTTTGACAAATTACTGGGATAATTTAAATATTAAAGTAACTAAATAATTACGTATTTGAGTTTCAGACTTCATATCCTTCAGGAAATGCATGCTAACACAAATCCTGTTATTCTAGTAACCTTCTAAGTTTATAACAACAATATTTAAAGTATGGCCCTATTTTAGGCCTTTGTCCCCCCATTATGTCAGGCTTTAATCAGATTTCTTATGCTAAGAGGTCGAGAGATATGATTAGATGGTAACTCACATGGAATTTATGAGCAATACATGGCTCATTACATGACTGAGATCAGATTTCTAGTAGCTTTAGTTTAAGAGAACTAATAAAAAAAAATATTTTTCTAGATGCATGCTCTTGCTTAGTCACCCAGTGAGCAACAGCTGATATGCAATTCTCAGAAAACACACATCTGCAGCATCTGTTTAAAGCAGAATTTGCTTTGTTACATTTTTTCATACTTTTATCTGTATGTCAATTGAGCAGGTGAACTGGCATACTGTGAGCATAAGGTGCTACAAAAATACTAAATAAATGAATACATGTACATATAGTTAATCAATACATTCACAAACTACCAAAAAATTATACATAACATAAAATCTGCATAACAACATTACTCTAAAATAGGAGTCTTGCTCATAATTTATACTCTAGATACAATTACAATACCCTAGAGAGAATAACAGCATAAACATAGAACCCATTTATAAGACAGATGTATACTGTACAGCACCTTACACGCATAGACAAGACTGATATCTCACATATCAGACAAGTCCACTGATCTATTCATTGATGTATCTGTCCCTAATATTACCTATCATTTTTATAAAATTTTCACAAAGCCATGGGAATAAAAGCCATACCAGCTCAATGACTTATATTTATCTTGTTTACTAAAATTAGCTTTTTTGTTGTTGATTTTGTTTTTCAGCCACTGCCATGTTATATCACACATCTCCCAATCCAGGAAAAAAATGTCCAAACTACTTCTGTCTGTTTTAATTGTACAGGTAATTTTGATAAGTACAATAACAAAAGTCATCTCATACAGTTATACCCACACAGATTAGAGGCATCTGGAAGCACTGTTTACAATGCATATGGATTACTCAACAACCATCTCATTCACCAGTATGTAACAGTACTACAGAACAGTTCATTATCAATGTAAACATGCATAACCTCAAAAAGTATAAGCTCCTCAAAACAATCATTCCCAACCTAGCTCTAAAAGTGCCAAAAGTACAAATGTGGAATACCAGAAGCACTCCAGTAAAATATTAAATGTGTGTACTGGTCCACACCTGCATTGGCCACACAAATAAAACTCTCTTGACAACCTCAGTAGTTTGAAATCACTGCCTAAACATCTGAACCAGTCCTGGTCCTGCACATGCTTATCACAAGTTTAACCCTTTGTGTTCACTGTATCACACTCTCCAAATACTCTCCTTAAACAGAATATTCTCAACCTCTCACTGACATGACAAAACAATTTTTATATGTAACTGTTACCTGTACAATCACTAAGTTGTATGGGGGTTTACAGCTTTAGCAGGTTTCACCTCTGTAAAATCTTAGAATGTATAAATGTAACTACTGTTTGTGTATAAATGTAAACAGAAATGTAACTATTCTGTGTTTAACTGGTCCAATGTAAGAAAATGCAGCTTTTCTTCCCAGTCTACCACTGAAAATGATATTTCCCAGTTGGACTTTCCAGGCAAACAAAGACAAATAAATAAATAATAATAAAAATAATAATAAAAAAAAATAATAATAATCATAATAATAATAATAATAATAAATAAATGTTGTCCCTCCTGGAAGTAACTGCATTACTTACAATCCTTTGATATACCAAACACACACTAGTGCATTCTACCTTATAGATAATGGGGAAATTATAAGGAAAAATGCTACATTATATCCAGAAATATACAAATATACAGAGTTTTAATTCATGCAGTGAGTGGTTACTATGCCACAGCAGAGCTACGATAAACAGACCAACAAACATCTTTGTTAACAAATCACAAGTGGATATTGTCGTCACTGTGATAGGTAGTACTTAATTTTTCTAGAATGCTTTTACTGAATGTATGCAAAATGTACATGTTATGACATATACTGCTTCAGGTACATCACTGCATGGCTATAACCACAAGAAAACTTCACAAACTTCATTGCAAGGCAAAATCTTTTGGGTACAAGACCTAGCTATATGCAGTATAATTCTGTCAGCCCCTGTTGCCTGATAAGTATGAACTCTGCTGCTTTAACTGAGTAGTACATATCGGCCTGTTAACACAGCTGACACTCCACTCAGTGTTCTGTTAACTTTTAACTAGCTCCTGAATTTCACAAATGTTTTTCAGTCTGCCCTCTCCTTCCTCCAGGGGACAAAATATAATTTCTGGTTTATGACTGACAGACTTGTTTTACTATGTGGTCCAGCATGAGGAATGAGTCATTCATCATGTCAAATCAAATAATGTGATAAATTTATCATCATGCAGCACTAAAGCTCACCCAGTCAGTCCCTTTAGTGATGCCCACAACTGCCATCATGAATTGGGGAAGGAAAAGCTGCATCAGCCAAAGAAGTCAAGTGTTAATGAAGGAAATGCAAGCTGTACACACAGTTTAACTGCTTAGATCTTAATTCCACACTGATGTTCTGTTATTCTGTGTGTCCGCCTGTGTGTGTGTGCATGACAGAAAAAGAGAGGGAGACTAGAAGGGCATGTGAATCAAAACATTTCTGAGTCACTAGTGCCAGCCCCATAACAATGTACACACAGTGAAGAGTCACTAGTGCCAGCCCCATAACAACGTACACAGTGAAGAGTCACTAGTGCCAGTCCCATAACAACGTACACAGTGAAGAGTCAGTAGTGCCAGCCCCATAACAACTTACACAGTGAAGAGTGACTAGTGCCAGCCCCATAACAACGTACACAGTGAAGAATCACTAGTGCCAGCCCCATAACAACATACACAGTGAAGAGTCACTAGTGCAAAGCCCCATAACAACTTACACAGTGAAGAGTGACTAGTGCCAGGCTTATAACAACCTACACAGTGAAGAGTCACTAGTGCCAGCCCCATAACAATGTACACAGTGAAGAGTCACTAGTGCCAGCCCCATAACAATGTACACAGTGAAGAGTCACTAGTGCCAGCCCCATAACAACATACACAGTGAAGAGTCACTAGTGCCAGCCCTATAACAATGTACACAGTGAAGAGTCACTAGTGCCAGCCCCATAACAACGTACACAGTGAAGAGTCACTAGTGCCAGCCCCATAACAACATACACAGTGAAGAATCACTAGTGCCAGCCCCATAACAACTTACACAGTGAAGAGTCACTAGTGCCAGCCCCATAACAACGTACACAGTGAAGAGTCACTAGTGCCAGCCTATAGCAACTTATGCAGAGAAGATAAATGGCAGTTTCGGAATTTGTGCTACTTATAGTGTGCTTTAACATGAAATGACGCAGAATTATTGGCTTTAAAGGACATAGTTTTCTGCATGTGCATCTACTCTTCACACTTCAGCTGAGAAAAAATGCATTTCTAAAGTTATCAGTCTGTTTTTTGCCTTGATTGAAGCCAACTTCACAAACTTCATTGTGTTGCTAAAATTAACTTAAGATGTTTCATAATATTTTTCAAAAAAAATTAAAAATACGTGACACCCTGAATACATTTTTTTTGTTGTAGCTGCAGTATTTTAATCACTATTACTAGTACATAACTTTAGATAAGGTTGCATTGCCAGAGGTGATTACAGATTTTATTTTCTTGAAAAATACTGATCACTTCTCCTCCTCCAACTTTCACAGTGACTCCATCTGATCTCCTCAGAAGTTGGCTCCAATGCAGAGAGAGAGACAGCCCTGACTATGACCCAGAAGACTATGGTTTCATTAGTAGTACTAGCACTGGGAGATCTAGCTGGGAAAGAAACAACAGTGAAGGGGCTGTCCTGCAACTCTTTTACAATGGAGAGGTGCAAGTTCAAGGAAGCCCACTCCATCTGAGTTCCCTGGAGAAGACTGGAGAACCAATAGAAGTGTCTATTCCAAGGAGAGGGATGTATTTATAAAAAGCTCAAACTTTGGAGCACTGCTGGGTATATGTACGAAAAGAAGAGCTTAACAATAAATGCTCCAAAAGATGGCCATATGATAGATGTAACTTTTCTTTGACCTCGTAGTGGAATGAATGGGCAGAGTCACAGCAATCAGCAAGATGGGTAGTAGGGGGAGGGACCAACAAATTGTGTGTGTGTGTGTGTGTGTGTGTGTGTGTGTGTGTGTGTGTGTGTGTGTGTGTGTATATATATATATATATATATATATGGTTTACTATCACAATGCCGACGTGCACTTGCACGGCTATGAAGTATTCGAACAACAGATGTTCAAATACTTCATATTTCGGCAGGTGATGTGCGTGAACGTTACCATTGCGAATGGACTGTGCATTCACAATTCTAACGTTCGCTCATGTGAGGGGATCGCGGTACAGTGCGGTTAGGGAAATACATGTCTTTCCTCACTGTAGTGCGATCTCGGAGTTGGAATATTAAGTTGGGGGGGTGTAGGGGGGGCACATAACTGTGTGTTTAGGCTGGTTAGGTAGGTAGTTACAGGATGGGTGGGAGTGCTGTGTATTGCCGAAAATGTCGCGAGCGACATTTTCGACAATACACAGCTGTTTTCGACTTTAGGAAAATTCAGAAATGTTCATTTCCGATGTATAAATTTGAAAATGCAGACACGTTTTATTCTGATTTTCGAATTTATGATAGTAAACCTATATATATATATATATATACATATATATATATATATATATATATATACACACACACACACACACAAAATGTATATATCTATATATATATATATATATATATATATATATATATATATATATATGTGTGTGTGTGTGTGTATATATATATATATATATAATGTGCGTGCGTATATATATATATATATATATATATATATATATATATATATATAAAATGTATATGCGCACACACACACACACACACACACACACACACTCACATATATATATATATATATATATATATATGTGTGTGTATTTTCAGATATTGCAGGACAAATACATCGAATGAAAACAAATCTGATACAAAAGGATCACACAAAAAAATACACAAAACAATGGGGGGAAAACCCTCATGTTTTTTGCAAGGAGGCAAGTCCCTTGAAACCACCCCCAGGCTAAGTATATGCACCAGCTTTGAGAATGTTGTACAGTGAGGAAGGGGCAAATTCCTTTCAATGTTCGCAATCTCAAACAGACTTGATGCCAGTAGAAGTGATGAAATGAGTTTTGATCAATTTTTCCAGTGGAAAATATGTTCAGTATTATGAATGGTCAGTTATATGGAGTGTATGTATCATCCCTTTAGATGGACTGTTCTTATCTAAGTTGCACCTTAGACTTTTTCCTAAGATGCTCTGGTCTTGCTAGTGTTTACACTTAAAAGGAGTGCATTTACACCAAAATGGTATTTAGGCTACTTCTACATCTATAAATGTGTATCTGTGGAATTCGTTTTGTCATTGCTTCATCTGCTACAAAAGGAATCAACATATTTTTTGATGATGACTTTGAGATGGGAAGGAAGAAAATAAACCTCACAGTTTACAAACATAAAACAAAGAGAGAAATTAAATCAAGGTAAACTGTACATTATTTTCCTAAGCTGTCTTCTGAGGCACTACAAATAAAGTAGAACAGACTTAAGTAAAACATAAAGAAATGGTACCAAAGCAGGGCCACAAACAGCCAGTGTATAGAGGGATATATAGGGGATATAAAATGCCAGGTTTTTGTGATATAAAAAAATGAGACTACAATAAATAATTTCAAAACTTTTCCCACCTTTAATGTGACCTATAACCTGTACAATTCAATTGAAAAACAAACAAATCTATTAGGGGAAAAAATATAAAAAATAAAAAAAATACAATACATTGGTTGCATAAGTGTGCACACCCTTAAACTACTACTTTGTTGTGTGTGCACACCCTTAAACTACTACTTTGTTGTGTGTGCACACTCTTAAACTAATACTTTGTTGAAGCACCTTTTGATTTAATTACAGCATTCAATCTTCTTGGGTAGGAGTCTATCAGCATGGCACATCTTGACTTGGCAATATTTGCCCACTCTTCCTTGCAAAAGTGCTCCAAATCTGTCATATTATGAGGGCATCTCTTGTGCACAGCCCTCTTTAGGTCACCCCACAGATTTCCTATTGGATTTAGGTCTGGGCTCTGGCTGGGCCATTCCAAAACTTTAATTTTCTTCTGGTGAAGCCATTCTTTTGTTGATCTGGATATATGTTTGGGGTCATTGTCATGTTGAAAGGTGAAATTCCTCTTCATCTTCAGATTTCGAGCAGACGCCTGAAGTTTTTGGGCCAAAAGTGACTGGTATTTGGAACTGTTCATAATTCCCCTCCACCTTTTCTAAAGCCCCAGTTCCAGCTGAAGAAAAGCAACCCCAAAGCATGATACTGCCACCACCATGCTTCACACTGTAGATGGTGTTCTTTTGGTGATGCAAAGTGTTGTTTTTGCGCCAAACGTACCTTTTGAAATTGTGGCCAAAACGTTCAGCCTTGGTCTTATCAGATCATAACACATTTTCCCACATGCTTTTGGGGGACTTGATGTATTGTTTTGCAAATTTTAACTGGGCCTGGATGTTTTTCTGTGTAAGAAAAGGCTTCCGTCTTGCAACCCTACCCCATAGTCCAGACATATGGAGAATACGGGAGATTGTTGTCACATGTAGTACACAACCAGTACTTGCCAGAAATTCCTGCAGCTCCTTCAGTGGTGCTGTAGGTCTCTTGAGAGCCTCCCTGACCAGTTTTCATCTTGTCTTTTCATCAATTTTGGCTGGATGTCCAGTTCTTTGCAACGTCACTGTTGTCCCATATTTTCTCCACCTTTTTGATGACTGTCTTCACTGTGTCCATAGTATATCCAATGCTGTGGAAATTTTTTTGTGCCCTTCTCCTGACCAATACCTTTCAACAATGAAATCCCTTTGATGTTTTGTAAGCTCTCTCCAAACCATGGCTTTTGCTGTACCAGGCAACTCAGTAAATGTCACAAAAATCCTACTAGGACAACTGAACTTTAATCAGAGTCTCTTTAATTGATGGCAGGTGTGTACCCAGGAAGACTGAATGCTGTAATTAAATCAAAAGGTGCTTCAACAAAGTATTAGTTTAAGGGTGTGTACACTTATGCAACCAACGTATTGTACGGTTTTTATTTTTTATATTTTTCCCCTAACAGATTTGTTTGTTTTTCAATTGAATTGTACAGGTTATAGGTCACATTAAAGGTGGGAAAAGTTTTGAAATGATTTATTGTGGTCTAATGTTTTATATCACAAAAACCTGGCATTTTAACAGGAGTGTGTAAACTTTTTATATCCACTGTAAGTCCAATAGCTTTCGTGTTGGTACACGAATAAACGAGTCTTCATGGGTTCTGTTTAAGCAGCTTTATTCTATACAAACACATTACTGTAAAGCTTATTTGACTATGACTAAGTAACTTACATACAAACTAACTGCAGTGATCATACATGCTTACACACTGGCTGCTTCTTCAAAATGGCACTAGGGATTGCACGTGTCTGGACTATATATGTGCATGCACAGCCTTGTATGCTTTTTAAAGACACAGCGCACACAGGCTACACTCTGATCTACATCCTCCCTCTTTGAGAAAATGATCATGCAATTTGTCATGAGATATTTAGCATGCAGAAATCACAAATAATGTAGAGACATGCATTATACAATGCTAAGTACACATCTATATACGATTAAGTCTACATTGCTGTGTACTTCACACTGGGTTTACAAACTTGCCCACACAGTGTGACATAAAACTGAGAATCAGTTTTAGCAACTAGAACAGTCTCTGCAAAATGGTTGACCTGTGGAATGTTCGAATTACTCTCTGGGACAGAATCAGACTTTTGAACTCTAACTGGTCTGGAGACAATGTCTGACAGTCTTTGATTTAGAGTCTGCATCACAGACACAATGTTTTGATTGCAATGGTAATGATTCTGGTACAGGAAAAAGATGTCTGTGATTCCTCCTATACTCTACACCCTCGGGGCTTACCGAATAAGATCTTGGCTCGGCACAGATGCCTATTATCTGTCCTATTCGATCAAAACCTTTCATTGTCTGGATTATTACCATCTCTCCTTCCCTCAATGAATAAAGAAATCTGCTCGATCTGTCATAACTAGATTTCTGGATATTATGCTTCTTCAACAACTGGGCCTTGATGGTTTTATTGTTCTTAGAGTTAGGCGGCAACAAACGATGAAATAGGTAGCGTAGTTCTACTTTGTCTGGAAAGTAGTCTTTGAGCAGGTGAGCCAAGAATATCATCACGAGGTATGTTTCTGAGATTAAGTAAATTTAAGAATACACTGGTACTGTTACGCTTTGACTTTTCAAGTAATTGCTTTGCACTCTGTACTGTATGTTCAGCTAGACCATTGGATTGAGGATATTCAGGACTACTTGTGACATGTACAAGGTCCCATTCTCTCGCACTTTTCTGAAACAACTGGCTAGTAAATTGAGTACCATTGTCAGAATAAAGCTTGTGAGGACTACCATGAACTGAAAAATGACATTTAAGCTTAGTGATACCAGCTGTTGAGGTTAAGTTTGGTAGCAAATCAATTTCAAACCAGTTAGAGTAAGATTCTACCAAAACCAAACAGTGTTGATTATTCCATTCAAAGATCATCAGTTGCAACAGTAAACCAAGGTAGTTCAGGTATTGGATTTAGCTGAAATGGTTCTTTTTGCAAATGTGCTCTGCTACTATTACATATCGAACAAGAAGAAAGAAGGCTATCAATGTCTTTTGATAATGATGGCTAAAATACTAATTCTCTTGCCCTTCTCTTAGTGTATAATAAACCTGGGTGGCTACAAGGCAAAATCTGAATATATTCATGCTGTAATGAAGCAGGAACAACAATTTTAGGTCCTTTGAAAATGATACCATCTTCCATCAATAATTCATCTCTGTAGGGAAAAGTATGACTGCACCTCAGGTGATATAGATTGTTTTGATAGCCATCCGACACTGATGCAGTGATTGAGCTTTTGTGAAATTCGATCAGCCACAGTGTGATATCTCAACTCATCAAGTCTAGTGGTGGAAAAATTACGCACT
The DNA here is from genome assembly GCF_019279795.1 of Protopterus annectens. Classification (NCBI taxonomy): domain Eukaryota; kingdom Metazoa; phylum Chordata; order Ceratodontiformes; family Protopteridae; genus Protopterus; species Protopterus annectens. The sequence goes on from NC_056745.1 coordinate 884,063,537, forward strand.
GACATTACATCAAAGTCAAATTTTTCAGCATCAATTCTAGGTGATCTGGATAAAGTATCAGCCAGATAAAGCAATTTACCTTTAGTCTGGACCATTTTGAAATTGTTCTTTTGCCATTTGCGCATCACTGTACTTTTGCAAGTTGAGCATCATTCTTTGTAATCTCGCTGGAGCAGAATGCATAGGTTTCTTTAGAATAGTAACTAGAGGCTGATGATCAGTTTCAATTTGAATAGCTCGACCATAAATATAATCATGAAACTTGGAACATGCAAAACTATGGCTAGAATTCTTTCTCAATTTGAGCATAATGCATCTCAGTTTAAGTGTCCTAGATGCATGCTACTGGTCTGCCCTCTTGTAGAATAACTGTACCAAGACCAAAATCAGAAGCATCACAGGATAGGACAACTGGTTTATTCACATCATTGTACCTTAACATAGAGTGGGGATGCAATTTTCTGCTTAAGGTCATCGAACACCTTCTGATGATGCTGTAACCATGATACAACATTCTTTCTCATTAGCTCTCTTAATGGTGCTGCCACTTCATTGAAATCTGGTATAAACTTGCCCAAATAGTTGACCACTTCCATAAAATGCTGTAAACTCTGCATATTATCTGGTGCTGGCATCTCTAAAATAGCTGTTTGCTTGGCTGGGTCGGGTTTTAAGCCTGTACTTGTAAACAAATGTCCTACGTAGGTCACTTGTGGAAGTCTGAAATTGCATTTCAGAGAACTGAGCTTCAAATTTCCTTCACGTGCTCTATCTTGAACTTTCTTGAGGTTTCTGTCATGCTCTGCTTTGCCACTGCCTCCAACTAACAGATTGTCTACTACTATGGCACAAGGATAACCTGAAAAAAATTGTTCCATTGCAAGCTGAAAAACTTCATTTGCAGAATTTATTCCAAATAGCATCCTCAGAAATCTGTATCTGCCAAACAGAGTACTAAAAGTAGTTAGAAATGAGGATTTGTGATCAAGCATCACTTGCCAAAATGAACTCTCTGCATCCAAAACATAAAATACAGTAGCGTTTGATATTAGAGATGCGACTTCCTCTAATGTGTGCATTGGATGATATGGCCTCTTTAATGCTTTGTTCAAATCTCTATGGTCAGTGCATATTCTGATTTCATCTGAGACTTTCTTGTGAGCGGTTACCATGGGTGATACCCATTCAGTTGGTTCTGTGACTGGGCAAATCACACCTTGCTGCACCATCTTGTCCAATTGAGCTTGGACTTTATCTTGCATAGCTATCATAACTCTTCTTGCCGGTCTGACCAGTGGAGTGAATCTGAGGTCTAATTTCATAGAATACACAACTGGAAGCTTGCCCAACTTGTCATTGAAAACAGCAGCATATTCTGAGAAAATGGCTTCTGCAAAACCTGAACTTGGAACTGCACTCACACAATGAACTTTGTTAGCAAAAGAAAGCGGACTGATTCTCAAACTATCTGTGAGACCTAATAAAGATTGCACTAGTCGTCAGACTACATAGAATAAGTTTTAACAGTTCTCAGCCAAATAACATGGAAGTATTAATGAACCTTCGGTTTGAATTTCTTCACCTCCATACGCAACAAGTCTTGCACTGCTGGTTACATTGACTGGTTCATTGGTTTTTACTTTTGCAAATGTATCTGCTGATATAACATTGCACTTTGATCCAGTGTCTACTTTGAGCTCTGTAGATTTTCCATTGATCCAAACTGTGCAAAACACTTCACTCCTTGTTAATAAGCTTACTGCATCAAGTCTTTCTCCCAGTACTGATACACCATCTACATAGAAAGCTGATTGTTTTGGCTCTACTTGATCAACCTTTCTTGTATGACCTTTCTTTATAGCTGTGTGAGGCTTTCTTGATTTGCAAAACTTTTGAAAGTGGTTCCATTTTTTTTTACACTTATGGCACTGCTGACCATATGCTAAACATTTCTCTCTCTTAAATTCATGATTTGCACCACAGTTTCGACAGTTAACAATAAAGCTAGGCTTGTATGGCACTGAGACAGTGGTGGAGCTTGCACTTCTCCTGGAACTTTCTGGAATACTTGGACCTTCTTCGGAACTCCTATGGTTGCTCTTTACTTAGGCCTGTTTCCGCTTGCCACTTGTTGCATACTGTGTAACTTTGCTCTGGAGCTTACTGAAACCATGCTTTTATTTGTAAGCATGTTCATGTGCCTTTCTGTCACCTCATTGATCTGACAAATCTCCATTGCCTTACTTAATGTCAAATCACTGCATGAAGCAAAATCTTCCTGACTGCAGCACTATTAATACCACATATATAAGTCTATCCTTTATCAGCTCATCTTTCAAGTCACCAAATTGATGTGTTTTGGCCTTGTTCCTCAAGTCAGTTATATAAGCTGCAAATGTTTCCCCTGGCATCTGATACGTTGTGTAAAACAAATGCCTCTTGAATGCAATGTTCATTTGGGGGTTGCACATTTCTCTGAACTTACACTTTAAACACACTGAGTCTTCTCTGGATTTAGCTTGCACAACAATATGGCGGTCTCGATGTTCACCTTTATACACTGCTGGTGCATATACAAATGATTGCTCTCTTTCTATAGCCTCAGATCCTGCTAGATTCAACAAAATAATTGCCCTTGTGGGTACATCTCTATCTGCATAAGCTGCTTGCATAAAAATATCGAACGCCTGTTCAAATATTCTCTAGTTCTCTGCAATATTCTGGTTAAACACAAGGGGTTGTGGTTTTCTAAATCCATCTGCCATATTAACACATACCAGCGAAGGGTTTTGCAAATACATACAAACACACACACACACATATATATATATATATATATATATATATATATATATATACGAAGGGTTTTGCAAATACATACAAACACACACACACACACACACACATATATATATATATATATATATATGTACATATATATATATATATATAGATATATATATATAGATATATATATATATATATATATATATATATATAAATATATGTACAGAGAAACTTGGCATGAACATTCAGCTTGGTTAGCACTCTTTCTTTACAACTGCACTTTCTTTCTTTGCACTTACCAGTATTGTGCAAATAAATAAGCACTTAGTGCTTTCAATTGACTGGATTTTGTGAAACAAACCTCTTGGGCTTTTTGATGCTTTACTGCACTTTGCAAAATACCTTTGCAAATTTCTCAGTGCTTCACTGTGCTTTAAGAAATAACTTTTTTCATTTCTCGATAGTTTATTGTACTTTGCAAAATAACTTTTTAGATTTCATAATGCTTTACGGAACTCAGTGGAATAGCTGTTCATAGGTTGGTACTAGGCTATCGGCCCTAAGGCCTATACAAGCCTATGCAAAACAATTCCCTGGCTTTTTCTTCCCACACTATTTACTTCCCTGGACCCCTGTCTAGCAGGTCAACTGACGTGATCCCCAGGGTGAATTTCCTTTCTCCCATCCAATCATCAAGGTTCCTTTTGAAAAGGACCAAAGAGGCGCTCTGCTTGACATGTATGGGCAGTCTATTCCAGAGTCTGGGGAGTCTCTGGGTCAGGAACCTATCCCTCCAGCATGTTTTGTTTATTGTGATGGCAAGGTTTAGACCATGGAGCATGTGGCTCTGTGGGATAAAGTAGTTGCTTGGAATTTTACTGATAGAGGCAGGAACGGAACAGTCATGCATTATCACTTTATCAGAATTGGTAAAGGCAAAAATGCTAAAGTAGTTGCTTGGAAATTTATCAATAGAGGCAAGCATGGAACAGTCAAGCATTATCAATTATTAAAGTCGTTGCTTTAAGAAACATTCAAGAACTTTGCAATGCAACTGAGCAATTCATGAGCACTGAAATACTCCTGTAATCTTTTATAAGAAACACCTTTCTTTAATACAAGAAACTCGTTAGCAATTGCACAATGCGAACAATCTGATTTTGGTTTCCCAAATTCAATGCCTCTTGAGATATATGCACTTTGTAAATAACAAGATGCAATACACTGAAATGTTCCCAAAATGGCGGCACCTTGCCAGGCAACTTCTTACAGTACAAGAAGAACTCTGTAATGGCGGCACTCTGTGAAAAGCCACACCCAGCACAAGAAATTTTCTTCAAACAACCATGCTTCAAATGAATGATACGAGGTAGTTGCACTGTACACACAGTGAACTCTTTGAAATACATGCACAGTTATAAACACACACTGTAAGCACTTTTACACACTCAGATACTTCAAATGGCTTTAGTTACTTTTTTGATATGAAACAGTCGTAGTTATGCCCAAACAGAGCACTTTGCCCAACAAAGCAGTCGCCTTGCATTATATTTATTTTTTCTACTGTGCCCCTTGTCTTTCTCATTTATTTATTCTTTGTGCTCATTTCAACTCTTTCTTTGTTATGCTCAGCATACTTTCTTTGTGCTCGCTTTACTCTAAACATGCCCAGTTATGCTTTAAACACACTCTTTCTGCCTTAAACATGCTAATTTTGTACTTTAACATACTCGTCTTAACTTTAACATGCTCATTTTGTACTTTAACACACTTATTTCATCAAACACTTTATCCTAAACATTTTCTTTAGTTAACAAACTTTTTTGAGCTTTCTGCTTGCCGGATAATGCAGTTTATGTCCTTGTAATGCCGTTTCTTGCCTTTTTGCATTGAGTAAATAATTTGTGTTGCTTTTCATTACCTTTACTTCCTTCTGGTTATGTTCACATTGTTTTCTCTTGGTTTTGCTTTCACTGTTGCCTTTATATTTCATGGCTCCAAATGCTTTGCTTTTTTCCATCCCAGTTCTGACACCATGTCACTTTTGTGTTGGGACACGAATAAACGAGTCTTCGTGGGTTCTGTTTAGGCAGCGTTATTCTATACAAACACATTACTGTAAAGCTTATTTGACTATGACTAAGTAACTTATATACAAACTAACTGCTGTGATCATACATGCTTACACACTGGCTGCTTCTTCAAAATGGCACTAGGGATTTCAAGTGTCTGGAGTTTATACGTGCATGCACAGCCTCACATGCTTTTTAAAGACTTAGCTCAAACACGCTACACTCTGATCTACAAGTCCTAACTGTGGCCCAGGTGAGTCAGGTTCAATTCGCAGCTTAGGTGCCTGAGGTTATGGCAGGGAGGGATGGTCATGCCTATCACAGGGAGGAAGGACATTCATCCTAACACTCCCTGAGGGGAGGCATGGTTCACAAAGAGGGGAGTAGTCTTTAGAGTGTTTCTGGGATGAGTTTAGAGGACAGTGGAGGATCAATAAGGTAAGTCATAACACAAAAAATCCCTCACTGTTGCAGAAGCAGCTGCCAGCAAGACCCCACCAGAACACCCTTAGGTTCCGTGCTGGCCCAAGCCTGGAATTAGTGATAGCCTGGGGGATGGAAACATGAGCTAGTAGACCCAACAAAAGATGGAGCACTGAGGTAGAAAGTGGATGATAAGAAGCAATGGGGAGGACAAAAATAAAGAGCGGCAGCATTTAGAAAAACTATTACATATGAAAACAGTTCAGAAAAAATGTAACAAAAGTCTAGTATGAAATTATGCTTCAGGCAAAACAGGGTAGTGGGCACAGCATGCTGAAGTAAAGACAGAAGCACTTTGTTTTTTCTGGTAAGAGAGGTGACTTAATTTGACCTGTCATGTGGGACACAGTGTTTTAAACAATTTTAATTTCAAGTGTTGGTACTAACAACACTAAGGATAACATGAAGATACAGTTCACATGTTGCTGAAAATGAAATGTTACAATGTTGGTTCTCTGTTATGACATACTGTATCTTGTGTATGATTTAGATCTCTCTTGTAAATGTGAATTTTATTTTTTATTTTATTTGATTTATCCTTTTGTTGACCGGGTTAGGCCCACTAAGCTAGCAATCTCTTTTCAGGGGAGACCCGAAGTGGTATTTACACTACTAGGGGAATTTGGTCAGGGCACTGGAGAAAGTACAGTTGTGTACACTTACCATAAATGTAGATGTTCAAGTGTATTCACTGTTGCAGTCATCACTCTTGGGTTATCTGCCTGCAGGTAGCCCTCAGTCGGCCCGAATATCAGAGTCTTGGGATTTCTGCATCAGATGCTGTCGCCTCTTCCATGACATCAGGTCATCAGGGGGTATAAAACATGCAGCCAATGTCATTACATCAGTTTTTCTTGCCCCAGATGTCAGGAGCCCCCAAAATAGGAAGCGATTACATGATGTGGAACACTTCCAGTAAAAATTAAATACTATTGCCATAAGAAATAGCCAAAAAGGAGGACAGGTAGAAAGTATAGAAAAGCCAGGGGGCTGGAGGGAAGGTAACCAGGACTGCAACAGTGAATACACTCAAACATCTACATTTATGGTAAGTGTACACAACTGTACTATGTTCTTCATGTTTCACTGTTGCAGTCATCACACTTGGGTTGATTCCCAAAGCTGAGGAAGGGTGGAGGCAGTCAAGAAGTATTAGGGATGGCTAGCAGGGCTTGTAAGACTGCAGTAGCAAATCCAGCTTTGGATTTAGAAAAGATATTGAAGTGGTAATGCTTGGTGAAGGTGTGTACTGAACTCCAGGTTGCAGCTTCAAGGATGTCCCTGGTAGGGATTCCCCTGAGAAATGCTGTAGAGGTTGAGGTAGCCCTAGTGGAATGGGTTCTGATCTCCTGTGGGGTAGGTTTTCCTTGGTGCTTGCAGAAGAAATGGATGCAGTGTGCTATCCATTTGGAGATGGTTTGCTTTGAAATGGCCTTGCCCTCTGCCCCTGTAGCAAAGCTGACTAGCAGCTGGTCAGATTTTCTGAATGGTTTAGTTCTGTCAAGGTAGAACCTAAGCTGTCTGTGCACATCCAAGGAGTGCAGGATCCTTTACCTTTTATTCTGAGGATTAGGAAAAAATATTGGTAAATGGATGGATTGGTTTAAAGCCACACTGGATACCACCTTGGGCATAAATGATGGGTTAGTCCTGCAGGAAACCCTGTCTGCATGGAAGATAATGAAGGGCTCCACTGCCATAAGGGCCTGTAACTCAGACACTCTTCTTGCTGAAGTGATGGCTAGAAGTAAGGCTGTTTTCCAAGGGAGGAATTTTAACTCTACTGTAGCTCAGGCTCAAAAGGGGGAAGTGTGAGCTTCACTAGTATGAAGTTAAGGTCCCAGGCAAGAGTGGGCACTCTCCTCAGGGATCTTAAATTGTTAGCTCCTTTCAGGAACTGTTTGACCACAGGATGAGAGAAGAGGGGTGGCTCAATATTGTAATGAGCTGAGATGGCAGAGGCATGAATCTTAATGGATGAGAAGGATAAGCCATTGTGGAGCAGCTCTGCTAGATAATCTAGGATTTGAGGTAAGGTGGGCATGGCTGTGTCCTTTCCCTGAGACTAGCTCCAAGAACAGTATCTTTTCCACTTTTCAGAATAGGATTTCTTAGTAGTAGGCCTCCTGGCCTCAAGGGTGGCATCCAGCACCTGTTTGCTGAGGGTTGCTGGTTATGTATTTAGGGAATAAGGCAGGCTGCTAGGTTCAGGGTTTGCAGCTGAGGATGCAAAATCTGGCACTCCTGCTGGGACAGCAGAGAGGGGGGTCTGATGCAGGTGTCAGGGTGGCACTGTTGTTAGACTGCGTAAAAGTAGGTACCAGTGCTGGTGTGGTCAGTCTGGTGCAATAAGGATTGTCCTTGGCCTGTACTGTTTGATCTTGAGTAATACTTTCAAGAGGAGGGGCAGAGGGGGAAAGGCATAGATTGAGAGGTTTTCCCATGTAAAGGATAGGGCATCCACTTTCCATGCTTGGCTGTGGGGATTTCTGGTGCAAAATTTGCTCAATTGATGGTTCTGGGGGGGGGGGGGACAAAGAGGTCCAGCTCTGGTGTCCCCCACCTGTGGATTAGAAGCTTGAATGAATTGGGTTCCAGTTCCTACTTATGCGGGTCCATTAAATTTCTGCTTAAGTCGTCTGCCAGTGAATTTTGTTTGCCTGGCAGGCATTGAGCTTGCCGGTGCACTTGGTTGCTTGAGACTGTGTTCCACAGAGCCATGGCTAACCTGCAGAGGGGGTAGGAATGAGTTCCCCCCTGCTTATGTACCACATGACTGTGGTGTTGTCTGTCTTTATCAGGAGCTGTCCTGGACGGATAAGGTATTTAAAGGGTGTCAGTGCATTCTGTACAGCTAACATTTCTTTTTGATTGATATGCTGGTGCATTAGTCCAGGGCTCCATTTGCCTTGAATGCATTTGCCTGCCATGTGAACCCCCCATGCATAGTCTGATGTGTCCATTGTCAGGGTTTGGGTGGTGTGGGGTTGAGTGAAAGGGAGTCCCTTGTTGTGGTTGCAGGTCTCTGCCTACAAAAGGAACTCTGTCCTTAGGCAAGGAATGACCGGAATCATTGTTTCCAGGTCCTGAGAATGTTGACACCAGAGACTTTTTAAGTACCATTGAAGTTTCCTCATATGCAGTCTTGCATATGGAATTAAGAGAATGCTTGAGGCCATGAACCCTAGGGCTTGCAGTATGTTTCTTGCAGATAGCTAGGTTTTGGGTGGCCAGTAGTTTGAAGTAATTTGTCAAATAAACCTGCTTTTCTGGACTGAGGAATGCCATCTGGGAAGTTGGGTTCAAGCTTGCTCCCAGGAATACAATTTCTTGGCTGGGTACCAGATAAGATTTCTTTTCGTTGATGGTATACCCCATAGAAGTTAGGAGTCTCTTTACAAATGTCAGGTGCTGAAGTAGCAATTCCTGACTGTCCACCTGAATCAGGCAATCGTTCAAGTATGGGTAAATTTGAATGTTTCTCTGCCTGCAGAATGTAATGTCTGGAGCCAGGCACTTTGTGAATACCCTGGGCACAGTAGATAAGCCAAAGAGAAGTGCAGAGAATTGATAGTGCATAGAGCCTGCCCTGAAACATAGATATTTCCTGCAAGATTCCCTTATGGGGATGTGCAGATAAGATTCTTTTAAGTCTAGGGTGACCAGCCAGGCATCCTTGGCTAGCACAGGCAGCAGCTGTTGGAGTGTAAGCATTTTAAACTTTGGTACCCCCAGGAAGGTGTTGAGAATTGACAGATTCAGGATAGGAAATTGACAGATTCAGGATAGGGGGTTCAAGAGTTTTCTTTTCTGGGCACCAGAAACAGTCTGGAGTAGAAACCCTGTCCCCTTAGCTCTGTTGGAACAGGATGAATAGTCCTGATACTGAGAAGAGAAAGTACTTGCTTTTGAGCCTCTGCCTACTGGTTTGGGGGAAGGTCTGGCAATCCACTTGGGGTTGGCAGTGAATGGAAGTAGAATCTGTATCCCTGGGATACAATGTCTAAGACCCAATGTATTCCCAGTTTTTTGCATGCAGGGCAAGTTTTCCTCCTATGGGTGCAAGTACTTGGGCATGGCTGGGAAGGATGCAGGAGAAGTCATTGTGAACTTTTTCAATAAGAGGATGGCTTACCACTCTCTGTTTTTGGGGTGGGAGCACTCCATTGTTTAGTTGTGTGCATACCCAGAGACTGTAGTCTTTGTGGTTTGGACTGAGAAAGCCTGGAAGGGACTGGAAAGGACCAGTTTTTTGAAGGCCAATGCCTACTGAATCTAGGTAGCTGCACCTGTAAGAAATCCTTAACAGTTTGCATAGATTTAGCTTTTTCCTCAATCTTTTTAACAACTTCTTCTGCTTTTGTGCCAAACAAACATTCTTGATTTAATGGAGCATCTAGTAATTTTGCTTTGACATGGTCTGGCAAGATTTGTTCCTTCAGCCAAACATGCCTTCTCAGAACAGACCCAGTGACAGCAGCCCTACAAGATGCTTCTAAGGCATCAAAACCACACAGCAAAGTATGTTTAAAAACTTGGTTTGCAGAATGCATTAACTCTTGTAAATCTTTATTTTCTGCACAATCAGAAATCAACAACATTTTTGTTTAATTAGTTCCATAATATGCTGCTGGTACTTCAACATGTGAAACTGGCAATTTAAAGCCCTGATAGCAAGAGTTGCAGAGGTATATACCTTCTTACCCCATCTGTCTAAAGCCCTAGAATCCCTGTCCGAAGGGATAGGGTTTTTGGCTGTAGTAGCCTTAATACCTTTAGGTCCTTGGGAAATGGTCTCTGGATCCACAGTAGGATTTTTTTTAAAGAGAAATTTGTGAGAGTCATGTACTCTGTTGTACCTGTCGGGCTTTTAGGAGCTGGAGGTAAAGTATCAGGGGTAAGAATATATTCCATGAAGAGCTCATCCACAATATCCAGGACAGGGGGATATTGCACTCTTAACATTTTTAAACTAAAATAACAAAATTATCTTAGAACAATCACTTAGAACAAAAATTAGTAGAGCCACAAATAAAGTACCCTTTGACTCTACCTAATACTAAAGGATCAGTACTTATGCACCTTGCACACAGTGAGAGAAAATATAACTGAAAAATGCTTTGTTATTGAATTAATTTAATTTAAGATAGCCTGATCCTCATAAAATGTGTGGTTTTCTGGCAACTCACTGAGGATTGCAGTTACTAAATTTGAGAGAGGTGGCTGTAGATGAAAGCAAATTAACCTATTGTCATTTCCTTACCATACAGTTTGGCTTTATAGAATTGGTGACCGTTTTTAAGAAATAAGTTAGAATATTTTCTCTTTGGGTATTGTTTGTGTTATGTAAGATCCACCTTGCCTCATATATTTGCTCCTCAAAACTACTGTTCTCCAGCAAAACAATGAGGATTGCAGTCACTAAATTGCTTTTTTTTAAATCTTGCTCTAAAAGGCTGAAAGGTAATATTTTACAACAATCAGATAAGGTGTATACAGCAAAGTAGCTATAACCTCTGGGCAAGTGTGCAGGTTGTCTCTGGATGAGGGCAACATACCCTCTTGTTCAATCAGTTATAAACAGTATGGCTGTGCAAGGCTAGTGTGCATCTGTGTGACACAAGCTGGAATACTTGCGCTACTGTTTGTGTGAAACAAATGTGAAATGCTTTATTGCATCCATAACTATTATTTTTACCACAACCACACATCTTAGGTAAACACAGTCAACAATGATTGCTAGACATGAAGGCTACATGTGCATAAGAATGGCTGTCCTCGCTGTTCTGATCATGTTTTTCAACTGTCATTAGTAATTTTGTAGGACTAGTGCACATTTGTGTAAAGCAGGTTGGAATACTTTCCAGTGGACATTTTTTTATCACAATTGTTAATTTATGGTGGATACAGTCATGTGGCTGCAACAAAAGGTATGAATATGATGGATTATAATGAGACCAGTTTAACAGTCTTTTACTTCCACTGTATTTTTTATGCATAGTGTATGCTAGTTATACTAGTGAGATCATTAAAAAGTTTCATCACTTTATTCATGACCTTATGAAAAGCATGATTCAATACAATAAATATAGCCATTAGAGACAGAAAGTGAAGTAGGAGATGACTTGCAAGTGTTTCACTGGATTACTAGCCTAGAATTAACATCTGAGCAAATGCTTGATTTGCGGTGCTGTTTGCTGAACATAAATACTGTTGATATTTGCTACCTTCTTCATTGTAGAGGTATAATAGTTGCTCCAATTTTCACTTGGGGTCTTAGGCTTGACTGTTATTACAGTTGGGAAAAGCCAAGGTGTTGGTCCTGATATGACCCAACTACACTCTGTGCTTCTGTGCTTTAACTCATTAGTTCTTTACCTCAGATAAAACGCAATCCTGATATCTGGCTCTACTTTAGATGGTCACAGATCAGTCTGTGTGAAATTTGATGAGTTTTCAGTTTGCTGACACCTCCATACATTTCATTATATTTACTCAGCAGTGCCTGTAGCACTGTCTTTGCCTACCTTACACTGTCTGTGGCTCATTAAAAAGGGGGAAAATATGTGAAAAGAGAGGACTAAGTGAAGGCACTGAATGTGACCTTTGTCTCACACCATTCACAGGATCTCCAGTGTGATAGAATCTGAGGAAACCAGCATGGGAGGATAAAGAGATGGGATGGGACATCCTCCCGTTATACACATACTAGGCTCATGATTGCAAAAGCTGATTTCATATGCGTATGGAGGATTTTGGCAATAATTCTCAAGAATAGCTAAAAACGTGATAAAGGCACTAATGCAACTTAATAAATTAATGATACAGAATGTCGAGCTGGGCAATAAATTAATGCTCTGGCGGATGAGGAAGTGGGAGGCGTGGAGACAGATACATGGGGGTCTCTTTGTAAGTTTTTCTCTGGGTTGTGCCTCTCTTCTGTTGGGACCTCTAGTTCTGGTCTTTGAAAATACGAGTGATCGTTTTCTTAACTTTGTTTGCAATGCTTCATTAAGCAAAAGAAAATTCTATATGATTACTGATGATTAACAACTCCTTATTGGTAATTACTATAATTCAATCAAATTCCTTTCATCCAAGTTTAATATTGATGAAACCTTTAGCTTTCTGTATAAGACTAAATAACCTAAGTATTATTATGTAAATAATAGTATGCTTGCTGTTCATTTCTGCATGTTTTTACCTTTTTTCTTGGCGGAGTTTTGAGTATGATTTTGCACTGCATGGGTTAGCTATGCATTTTGGTTCATGCTGTGTTAGGTGGTACTTTCTGGGAACAAGGTCTTACACCTATTGGGTGATCTCAAGCTCATTCCATTTCATCTTCCCAGACCCTTCCGGGCTTAGGGGGAGGTGGGTAGGCACCGGGTTTAAGCGGGAAGGATGTTTTCTACTTGCCCCTTGTTTACAATACAGTCCCACGTCGCTATACAATGTTGTCCATACTCTCTATCACATTCCTGATTTCTTAAGTATACTCAGCTTAATTAGAAAATGTGGAACTTAGAATCTTGGAACATTAAGGGGTTACAAACACCTAAAAAAAAAAAATGCTTATGCACCTAATATTAAAATCTTCTGCTACTATTACTTTCCTTCAGGAAACGCATTTGCTCAATCATCAATGGGAGCAAGAAAAATTGAGACCTTGGCTCAAAAAGATCATAGCCTCAGCAGGCACTACGAATAGAGCTGGGGTGGCCATTATCATTAAAAATAGCTTTGGGCCAGATATTGGAAAGGTGGGGTCAGATGACGAGGGTAGATGGTGTTACTTTATTACAAATCACCCCTCATTAGATAAACCTATTCTCCTTCTGAACATATATGCCCCTTGTACCTCTCAACAGAGCTTCTTTACGAAGTTATATAACTTTCTCACCTTATTTCCTAACCACTATTATATTCTGGGGGGAGACTGGAATGCAGTGCAGGACCCCAAAACAGATAGATTGAATCACAGGGCTTGGCCTAACCTCCCAACTCATAAAGACATAACTGAACTGAAAGAAGAGTTCAATTTATTTGACCCAAACATTTTTCTAGATCCGGCTCAGAAAAAGTGCAACTACACCTTTTTTTCTACTTGTGCCAAAAGTTGGTCCAGAATAGACTTTTTTCTTATTTCCAAGGTCTTTTATACTATGAATATCTCCTTTAAATATTCTCCTAGATCTATCTCTGACCATTCCAAGATTTCTATGGGTATTCACCAACAAAATAGGGGATTAACAGATAGAATAGACATCTGTTGGCGGCTGAACCCTAACCTCCTGGGGAGAGAGGAGATTACCTCTCAAACTGACAAATACCTGGATTATTTTCTTGAATCCAGGAAATCCTTTCAATCTCCCTTTGATTGTGAATGGGCTGCGATTAAATCAATGATCAGGGGCTTCTTGTTAAATAAAGCCGCACACTATAAGAAACTCCAGAACAAAAAAGAACGGGACCTTACATCTCAGCTTCATAAAGTAGAAATGGAGTCTCAAGTTAAACACAGCCCCCTGTTGGAGGAACGTATGATACAGATACAAAAAGACTTAATATCCCTACACGCAGAGAACCTGAGTTTCCATGAGATTAAATCACTGGCCCTATACGCAGACGTAATACACTCTCCCTCCAGATTTTTGGCCAGGGCGATCAACCTCACTAAATCCTCTACATTTATACCTGAAATACATTACCAAGGGAAGGACTTCCAGCAACCTAACGAGATTATTGAAATTTTTGAAATCATTTTCAAGCAAACCTATGGGCCCATAGATAACATAGTTGACGAATCAGAAATACAATCTTTTCTCAATAATCTTTCCTTTCCCAAACTAACAGAGGATCAGAATAAGCTCCTAGAAAAGGAGATAAATACAAAAGAAATTATCTCCGCTATTAACAAGCTTAAGCCTAATAAATCCCCTGGCCCAGACGGATTTACGGCTGAATTTTATAAAGCATTTAGTACGAAAGTCTCCAAAGTATTGAGCCTATTATTTAACTATATTGCCTCCAATGGCTTTAAAGATATTCATTTAAATGCCTCCAGAACGATTTTCATTCTTAAACATAATACAGACCCCTAAAAGCCCAGGGAATTATAGACCCATATCTTTAATCAACTTAGACATGAAAATTCTGGCCATGGTCCTAGCTAACAGGCTGAAAGCTGTTATCTCCCACATCATCTCTCTTGAGCAATCTGGCTTTATCCTGGGGAGACAAACTAACGATCAGACTTTACTGCTGGAAGCCATGATTCACCATTCTAACTTAGCCAAACACCCCATGTACGCCTTAGCGGTAGATGCATCCAAGGCATTTGACCGCTTGAGCACGAAATTCTTATTTGCCGCTTTACCCTTCTTTAACATTCCAATCTCATTTATAGATAAAATAAAAACTCTTTACTTCACAGCGTACACCACTCTACATATCAATAAACACTCATCTAACAGAATCAACATGGTGAATGGGGTCAGACAGGGCTGCCCCCTTTCCCCTCTCCTATTTAACCTATATATGGAACCTCTATTCATGCTTATCAAACAAGCCACTTTCCTCCACCCACCTAGTATTTATAACTTAAAGATTCCCCTTTCGGCATATGCTGATGACCTTAATATATATTTCACTCTCCCTGACTCCGACCCAAATAAAATATTATCTGCAATTAATACATTTTCCAACTTAGCGAACTACAAACTTAATAGGGAAAAATCTTTAATATTCCCCCTAAACATACACTCTAGATTGCCTAATATAGCCTTAAAATCAGAGATCAAATCGAAAGAACAGCTCCATTATTTAGGTATACAATTCTCCCAAAATAACCATAACTACTTTCAAGACAATGTGGTTAGGTATTGGTCAAATATTCAAAATGATATCAAAAGATGGTCTAGGCTTAAGCTCCCTTTCTTGGCCAGAACCACAGTGATTAAGATGAACATTCTTCCTAGACTGTTATATCTGTTTCATTCAACCACCAGTATTTTACATAACAATTTCTTTAAAAAGGTTATATCTTCTATCTCTAGATTCGTATGGGCCCCTAAATCGGTCAGGATCAGCTACTCTAAACTTAGCTATCCTAAAGAGCAGGGAGGTCTGGGTCTACCTGACTTTAAAACCTATTATGAGATAATAAATGCCAGTAGAGTACTAAGGATTGTGTCTTACCATAAAGACAAGTATAGGTGGGCCCCACCTTGGGTGATTTTGGGTAACAATTACATTAAATCATTAAAATTTAGCCCTGCAGCACTTCCATTTCTAGATGAAGCAAACATAGGCATATTGAAACGTACAAAAGGTCTATTATATGGCATAAAATCCCTTCAGGCTCTGTTCAAATCCTTGAATCTTTCTCATTCCGTCATGACATTAGAACCAATTCATCTCAACCCCAACATTAAATTGAATGGGCACATGTTAAACTTGGTGCAATACCCCTTCCTTTTGAATACATCTACCTTGGATCTCTTCCCCTTCAGACATCAGAAAATCTCTAACCTAAGAATCAGTTTGAATTTGCCCAAGAAGTACCTGATCACTTTACGACAGGTTAGAGAATTGATAGGGAAGTACATTGATCACCCCCTGGTCTCAGATGAAGATATTTCAGCCTGTAGAACATTAAAGAAACTTCTGCTCAGTGAAAAAAAGATGACCTCAAATGCATACAAGGTTATCATGTCACTCAGATATCAGAATGAGTCCGTTATCTCAAAATTCTGGTTAAAAAGTAACCCTGACATAAACCAAAGCTTAATATCACAGGCTATAAAACGAAGCTCCAAAACCATTCCCTTCCATAAGTTGAAATATACTCAGCTAATGATTCTGAACAATGCGTATTTTACCCCTGAAGTATTAAGTAAGATATACCCTAATCAATCCCCTAAATGTCGGTATTGCTCGAACCAAACTGATGATATCCTTCATTCGTTTTGGAGTTGCAAGTGTTCCTATAAGCTCTGGTGTGCCTTGAGAGTGATACTTGAGAAAATTGGCTATGAAAAATCCACCCTCTCATGGGAATTTACCATTCTGCATATTCCACCTCCGGATTTATCTGAAAGGAAATGTAAAGTATTGATTCCCATCTTCATGTTAATTAAATATTACATTTCTCTAAATTGGAAAAATAGACACTTCCTTTCTTGGGAGGGTTTTAAACACATAGCTATTAAACACCTCAAGGCTCACAAATATTTGCTTCACAATATTAAGCACAAGCCAATTATTAAGGAATTTTGGGGCATTTTATCTGATCATATACTTAAATGAGTTTTTCTCCTTCTTTTTTGCTCCTCTCTGTATGGACAGCATCTTTTTATACCATACTGTGAATAACTCACATAACAAATTCCTGGGCAATGTAGAACTTGTATATAGTTTTAGCTCTAATGTAGTTGTTATGTATGATATTTTGCTTAATGGTTTGGAAATTTGTTTTGCTTTCTGTATTTTTCTGTGGTGTTCATTGATGTACTTGTTTTACTAAAAATTGCAATAAAGAGAATTATACATAATGACACCAGTTTAAATTGTCTTAATTGAGGAAGGGGAATGTGAAAGAACATGTGCTTTTATGTATGCTCTGAAAAAGATGCCTGAGGGGCAGGCTAATTTAATGCAAAAACAGTTTATATATCCACACTGTTCAGTTTTAGGCTATAAAATTATATATACGATAAACTGATGTATTTCTGTATCTTCAACATGGTACAATTTATGTAAACTGATGCAGTCTACATCTGGAATTTTCTGTGATTTGTGAAGCTCATTATTTCTTAGATATGTACAGTTGTATAGCTCTATGTCTAGTTATTTTCTAAATTGCTTTTATGCATTGAAAACTAGCATACACACACACACACACACACACACACACATATATATATATATATATATATATATATATATATATACATATGTATGCATGCACACACATAAACGTGTGTGTCACTGTATTACAAAATTAATCTGGCAATGTTGTTAGTGCATATGCTCCACAAGTTGGGTGTGCGATGGACGAGAAAGAAAAATTTTGGAGTGAGTTGGATGAAATCGTGATGACTGTACCCAAGGGTGAGAGAGTGGTGATTGCAGCAGATTTCAATGGGCATGTTGGTGAAGGGAACAGAGGGGATGAGGAAGTGATGGGTAGGTATGGTGTTAAACAAAGGAATGCAGAAGGTCAGATGGTAGTGGATTTTGTGAAAAGGATGGACATGGCTGTGGTGAATACGTATCTTAACAAGAGGGAGGAGCATAGGGTGACATACAAGAGTGGAGGAAGATGCACACAGGTGGATTATATCTTATGTAGGAGGGCCAGTTTTAAGGAGATTGGAGACTGTAAAGTGATGACTGGGGAAAGTGTAGTTAGGCAGCACAGGATGGTGGTTTGTAAGATAATGTTGGTGATCAAGAAGAGGAGGAGGAGGAGTGTGAGGGCAGCACCAAGGATCAAATGGTGGGAATTGAAAAAGGGTAATTGTGAGGTGGAGTTCAGGGAAGAGTTAAGACAGGCACTGGGTGGCAGTGAAGAGTTACCAAATAGCTGGGTAACTACAGCAGAGCTAGTAAGGGAGATGGCTAGAAAGGTGCTTGGTATGACATCTGGACACAGGAAGGATGACAAGGAGATGTGGTGGTGGAATGAGGAAGTACAGGAGAGTATACAGAGAAAGAGGTTGGCAAAGAAAAAGTGGGATTGTAAGAGAGATGAAGAAAGTAGATAGGAGTATAAGGAGATGAGGTGCATGGCAAAGAGAGAGGTGGCAAAGTCTAAGGATAAGGCATATGAAGAGTTGTATAAAAGGTTGGACACTAAGGAGGGAGAAAAGGACCTGTACCAATTGGCTAGACAGAGGGACCGAGCTAGGAAAGATGTGCAGTAGGTAAAGGTGATAAAAGGATAATGAGGGGAACATACTTACAAGCGAGGAGAGTATGTTGAGCAGATGGAAAGAGTACTTTGAGGGGCTGGTGAATGAAGAAAATGAGAGAAGGTTGGACGATGTGGGGATAGTGAATCATGAAGTGCAATGGATTAGCAAGGAGGAAGTAAGGATAGCTATGAAGAGGATGAAGAATGGAAAGGCTGTTGGCCCAGATGACATACCTGTGGAAGCATGGAGGTGTTTAGGTGAAATGGCAGTGGAGTTTTTAACTAGATTGTTTAATGAAATTTTGGAAAGTCAGAGGATGCCTGAGGAATGGAAAAAAAGTGTTTTGGTACCGATTGCTAAGAATAAGGGTGATGTGCAGAGCTGCAGTAACAACAGAGGGATTAAACTGATCAGTCACAGCATGAAGTTATGGGAAAGAGTATTGGAAGCTAGGTTAAGAATGGACGTGATGATTAGTGATCAGCAGTATGGTTTCATGCCGGGAAAGAGCACTACAGATGCAATGTTTGCTCTGAGAGTGTTAATGGAGAAGTACAGAGAAGGTCAGAAGGAGTTGCATTGTATTTTTGTAGACTTAGAGAAAGCATATGACAGGGTGCCTAGAGAGGAGTTGTGGTATTGTATGAGGAAGTTGGGAGTGTCGGAGAAGTATGTAAGACTGGTACAGGATATGTATGAGGGTAGTGTGACAGTGGTGAGGTCTGTGATGGGAGTGATGGATGCGTTTATGGTGGAGGTGGGATTAAATCAAGGATCAGCTCTGAGCCCTTTCTTATTTGCAATGGTGATGGACAGGTTGACAGACGAGATCAGACAGGAGTCCCCGTGGACTATGATGTTTGCAGATGACATTGTGATCTGCAGTGAAGAGTAGGCAACAGGTGGAGGAGACCCTGGAGAGATGGAGATATGCTCTAGAGAGAAGAGGAATGAAGGTCAGCAGGAATAAGACAGAATATATATGTGTGTGAATGAGAGGGAGGATAGAGGAATGGTGAGGATGCAAGGAGTAGAGGTGGCGAAGGTGGATGAGTTTAAATACTTGGGATCAATAGTTCAGAGTAATGGTGAGTGTGGAAGAGAGGTGAAGAAGAGAGTATAGGCAGGATGGAGTGGGTGGAGAACAGTGTCAGGAGTGATTTGTGACAGACAAGTACCAGTAAGAGTGAAAGGGAAGGTCTACAAAAGGGTAGTGAGACCAGCTATGGGATGGAGACAGTGGCACTGACAAAAAGGCAGGAGTTAAGAGCTGGATGTCGCAGAGTTAAAAATGTTAAGATTTGCACTGGGTGTGACGACAGTCGACAGGATTAGGAATAAGTATATTACAGGGTCAGCCCAGGTTGGAAGGTTTGGAGACAAAGCCAGAGAGGCAAGATTATGTTGGTTTGGACATGTGCCGAGGAGGGATGCTGAGTATATTGGGAAAAAGATGCTAAAGATGAAGCTACCGGGTAACAGGAAAAGAGGAAGGCCTAAGACAAGGTTTATGGATGTGGTGAGAGAGAACATGCAGGTGGTTGGTGTGACAGAGCAAGATGCAGAGGACAGGAAGAAATGGAAACAGATGATCTGCTGTGGCGACCCCTAATGGGAACAGCCGAAAGATGATGATGATGATGCCTTGAAAGACTGATGTGCTTATAAACACATGTACTTTTTTCCCTATGACCATTTACATATTACTTATCTATTATATTGAATGTTTTACAGTTTGTAGAGCTTTTTTTCATAGACCTCTGTTGAAAAAAGGTGCATGCCCATTATGACATTCCCAGTTAACACATGCATAATAAAATAAAAAAAATTTTTTCAAACCGCTGAGGGCCCCAAGGTATACGTAACCTGCCACTGGGCATATACCACTTAACACCTATACCACTAAGTTTCAGAACCACACAGTGGGTTTTCAGAACTACGTAGTACACCACTGACATTCTTGTACTTCAGGGGAAAAATAGTGGAGGGTCATGTTAAATAAATATCTGGATTATACTGAACTACTGTGCCCTTCTTTAGGCACTCTTCTTTATCACAGTACAGTGAAAACCCTAAAACCTCCACCAGACGTGGAAGTCAGATAGCAAGCTCACAGCAACTGGAAAGCAAAAACTATCCTTCACTGACAAGTTCCAATCACTTAAAAAAAACATACATTCACCTCAGTAACCGCTTAATCTAATTCACGTTCATGAGGAGCCAGTCACTATCTCAGCAAGCAAGGGTGTGATGGAGAAAACAAATTTAAAAGTGACACAAGTCCAAAGGATACATGCTAAGCAGAGCTCTCAAGCATTTAATTCCAGAATTAGTGACAAAGCAAAAATAATTAGGGCAAATGACCCCAAATTAAGAACACTTTTCAAAACTGGTAGTATTAGCAGAGAGCTTCTCAAAAAACATTGTATTTAGCAGAAACAGAGCAAAATGTCCCTATAAATTATGGAGAGCTATCAGGTATGATATGCACACACACACACACACACACACACACACACACACACACACACACACACACACACACACACATAAAATCATGCCTAGGGGCAATTTGATACAGTTACGTTTCTGGGATACAGGAAGAAAGTGGAGACCCATGGGAAAACCCACACAGGCATACTCATCAAAGAATGCACCTCAGCTGGGAAATTGAACAGGAAGACTACACAGTACAAGGCAGCAACACTGCCTATTTTACCACTATATCAGCTGCCACTTTAAATAACAGAATTCCCTTAAAATTACGACAGTGGACTGCTCTTATTAAAAAAAAAAACTTTTAACAAATTACCATTGCTTCAGCTACTCCTTCCAAGCTCACTTTTAGTTTAGTTTATCAGTAGACAATTTACCCTGATTTACCAGACAGAACAGGCCTCGCAATATTGCTTGATTACTAAAGCTCCTTAAAGTGATTCTCTCAGGAAAAACAAAATGAAGATTCACATTCTTGTGAGTAACTAACTGGGAATGGTTTCTATGCCCAATACTCATATAAGATCCTGCAAAGTTCAGAAGTACAGTTAGAAAAATGTGCTTTTTGTGTTATGTGATGTGGGAAAATGTACTTTTTAATTCCAGAGTAAGAAAACACGTTTTATTTCACATTTTTAGCAACAGAAGGTCAGATGGTAGTGGATTTTGTGAAGAAGATGGACATGGCTGTGGTGAATATGTATTTTAATAAGCAGGAGGAGCATAGGGTGACAAACAAGAGTGGAGGAAGATGCACGTAGGTGGATTATATCTTATGCAGAAGGGCCAGTCTGAAGGAGATTGGAGACCGTAAAGTGGTGGCAGGGAAAAGTGCAGTTAGGCAGCATAGGATGGTGGTTTGTAAGATGACATTGGTGATCAAGAAGAGGAGGAGGAGTGTGAAGGCAGCACCAAGGATCAAATGGTGGAAATTGAAAAAGGGTGATTGTGAGGTGGAGTTCAGAGAAGAGTTAAGACAGGCACTGGGTGGCAGTGAAGAGTTACCAAATAGCTGGGTAACTACAGCAGAGCTAGTAAGGGAGATGGCTAGAAAGGTGCTTGGTGTGATATCTGGAAAGAGGAAGGAGGACAAGGAGACCTGGTGGTGGAATGAGGAAGTACAGGAGAGTATACAGAGAAAGAGGTTGGCGAAGAAGGAGTGAGACTGTCAGAGAGATGAAGAAAGTAGACAGGAGTATAAGGAGATGAGGTGCATGGCAAAGAGAGAGGTGGCAAAGGCTAAGGATAAGGCGTATGGAAAATTGTTTGAAAGGTTGGACACTAAAGAGGGAGAAAAGGACCTGTACCGATTGGCTAGACAGAGGGACCGAGCTAGTAAAGATGTGCAGCAGGTAAGGGTGATAAAGGATAATGAGGGAAACTTACTCACAAGCGAGGAGAGTGTGTTGAGCAGATGGAAAGAGTACTTTTAGGGGCTGATGAATGAAGACAATGAGAGGGAGAGAAGGTGGGATGATGTTCGGATAGTGAAGCATCAAGTGTAGTGGATTAGCAATGAGGAAGTAAGGATAGCTATGAAGAGGATGAAGAATGGAAAGGCTGTTGGTCCAGATGACATACCCATGGAAGCATGGAGGTGTTTAGGTGAAATGGCAGTGGAGTGTTAACTAGATTGTTTAATGAAATCTTGGAAAGTGAGAGGATGCCTGAGGAATGGAGAAAAAGTGTTTTGGTACCGATTTTTAAGAATAAGGGTGATGTGCAGAGCTGTAGTAATTACAGAGGGCTTAAATTGATCAGTCACAGCATAAAGTTATGAGAAAGAGTAGTGGAAGCTAGGTTAAAAAGGAAGGTGATGGTTAGTGATCAGCAGTATGGTTTCATGCCAGGAAAGAGCACTACAGATGTGATGTTTGCTCTGAGAGTGTTGATGGAGAAGTACAGAGAATGTCAGAAGGATTTGCATTGTGTCTTTGTGGACTTAGAGAAAGCATATGACAGGGTGCCTAGAGAGGAGTTGTGGTATTATATGAGGAAGTCACGAGTGTCAGAGAAGTATTTAAGAGTGGTACAGGATATGTACGAGGGTAGTGTGACAGCAGTGAGGTCTGTGGTGGGAGTGATGGATGCATTTAAGGTGGAGGTGGGATTACATCAAGGATCAGCTCTGAGCCCTTTTTATTTGCAAAGATGATGGACAGGTTGACAGACGAGATCAAACAGGAGTCCCTGTTGACTATGATGTTTGCAGATGACACTGATCTGTAGTGAGAGTAAGGAACAGGTGGAGGAGACCCTGGAGAGGTGGAGATATGCTCTAGAGAGAAGAGGAATGAAGGTGAGCAGGACTAAGACAGAATATATGTGTGTGAATGAGAGGGAGGATAGAGGAATGGTGAGGATGCAGGGAGTAGAGGTGGCAAAGGTGGATGAGTTTAAATACTTGGGATCAACAGTTCAGAATAATGGTGAGTGTGGAAGAGAGGTGAAGAAGAGAGTGTAGGCAGGATGGAATGGGTGGAGCAGAGTGTCAGGAGTGATTTGTAACAGACGAGTACCAGTAAGAGTGAAAGGGAAGGTCTACAAGAGAGTAGTGAGACCAGCTATATTACATGGGTTGGAGACAGAGCTGGATGTGGCTGAGTTAAAGATGTTAAGATTTGCACTGGGTGTCACAAGGGTGGACAGGATTAGAAATAAGTATATTAGAGGGTCAGCCCAGGATGGAAGGTTTGGAAACAAAGTCAGAGAGGGCAAGATTACATTGGTTTGGACATGTGCTGAGGAGTGATGCAGAGTATAGTGGGAAAAGTATGCTAAGGATGAAGCTGCCAGGTAACAGGAAAAGAGGAAGGCCTAAGATAAGGTTTATGGATGTGGTTAGTAAGACAGAGCAAGATGCAGAGAACAGGAAGAAATGGAAACAGATAATCCGCTGTGGTGACTCCTAACGGGAGCAGCCAAAAGTAGAAGAAGAAGCAATATAACACAACAGTTTCTATGTAATATGTAGCAGACAATGGTAAATATATTTTAAATGAAAAATAATTATGTAAGGAAATTAATGTGCTTTAAGATATACACACTTTTTTCAATACCAGAATGGAAATGAAAGATTAACCTAAAATGTTCTTAAATGCTTATTAACCTAAATGAATAACAAAAGTCCTAATACCTTGGCTAATAAAACAACTGTTTCATGTTGCAAAGCAGTCCTCTGTGATACTACAGTATATTTATTTTCAGTACAGTACTTTTCAGGGTGTTTCCAAAGGAAAGCAGTGCATGATACTGAATGTTTTTCCTTCAGGATCATCTAGAAAAGTCTGCACTCTCAAAATTTATTTTGGCATAATTACTCTTACATTTGTAAAACTGGCAAGCTCTGCAGTTCTGTCAGAAGACATTGAAATACTGATGCAATCAAACTGTCTGGGCTTCACAAACAGCACTTCTGATTAAAACGCTGTTGGTCTGACAGTGTGAACCCTGCATGACGGACAAACAGTGGAAGCTGGCAAGCATTTTTTGGGGAGGAAAAGGGCCTGCAAGTAAATATTCTGTAAAGGTGATTTTGTTCACTTGCTGCATTGTAGCTTGGCAATAACAGTAACATTACTGTAGCCGATGAATTTTTAGAAGACCTTATATCATTAATCAATTCAATATCTACTAGGAAATACTGTATCTGCTAGTCTGTAAGACAGGACTTCCAAAAGCTTCTAAGAGCAGTTTCATTTTTCATTTTTATGACTACTTACAGTCATGATATAGCACACTTCAACACTTGCATTACTTAACAGTGCTACTGTTTCTGTCCTTAATGAATGACTCATCGGTGCATTAGTCATGCCTGCCCCCCTGCAAATTCAAGACAGTAAGGCTCCTAAGTAATTTCCTCATGTTCCAACACTCTACCAAGGTGCACTAGGATTGGCTCTGATCAAGAACATCTTGGAGTTTCCTTTGTGGGTGGTCAAAGAATGAAGGAAAGTTAAGAAGCAGCTTAGTCATGTATTACAGATACCTTCTGACAAGAAACGTTCAGAAGCCTACTGCTTAAACACAAAAAGCCTTTGGGGTTTCACTTTCCTGAATTATTAGGCTGAAAGCTGAGTTTTGGCTCTGTTCATATTAACATTTTGTTTGATAAAGGAGTCATGTTTTCTCTATTTTATTTTATGTGACAGAAGCATGCCACACACCATCATTTTTATGGTCCACATTAATCCAAGCAGCCGTCTAGATTTACTTAGCAGTATTTGCTGCAGTATCTGATAACAAGGCTTTGAACTCTTTAAAAAAATAAAACAGAGTTGTCTGTGAAAATGGGTGATCACCGACCATTCCACTGACATTGTTTTTTAATGACATGGTTAAAACTCAGTTTCAGATTAATCCATTTATTTTAGAATCTTTCATATAATAATTTCTTCCTCTCAGAAAAATCACCAGCTACTTAAAACATTATTTTAGTTTTTGAAATACCTCTCACTAAGATAAATAAAATTCACATGACAGTATTGTTGAACAGTTTATGGAAACAGTAAGGTGCCTCTGTTGCAACCACCCTGTAGTAAAACAATTCCACATCTGTTTTATGACATACGCTTCACATCCTTACTTTTGGGAACCTTGCCAGTGCTTCCACATATTGAAATAATTTCTAATGAGCAGTAAGGAAACATGCAGTATGTTTTTACTGCTACTTTTGCCTAGCAAGGCTGAAAAGGAGAAATATTTCTCTGACAGATAGATATAGGTTTCAATCAAATTTTTTAAAAAAGGACTTGAAGTTTCATCTGTAGGTGATATACATATTATATAATTGTTTCATCTACAGTATTGCTCAGTAACTCTGCAATTACAGTAGCGAGAAGATTATCCAAAATGTCAATTATCCGAATGCAGCCTTCCAAAGTTTCAGGTAGGAAAAAATATAAAGTCTGAATATGCAAACGTTGTACGTATTCACTTGTACATGTTTTTTGAGCTTGTAACCTGCTTGTGTTTGAAAAACATTTTTTATTGTCCACTAGAATCGCTGATTTGTTGAAAAGTGTATTCCATGCGTGCAGATAAAAAACAAGATTTTAGACGTTTTTTATCCGGTTTAATTATGTTTGATTATCCAAACTACCCTAGGTCCCAGTTAGTTCAGATAATCGATTCTCCACTGTACTGAAACAAATGCCACTTACTACATCACTGATGATGGATTTTGGAAAGCAAAGGCCCACTTAGATGCAACTGTCAGTAACAGTCTTAGGAGAAGGCTATAAAATTAACAAAGCCTATGTGAAGCTGTGGCCATGAAACATTGGTATACCAGCCATACAGGGCACATTCAACCCAAAGGAAAACTGCAGATAGATATATCAAGCAGAGAACAACAGTAAAAGTCAGAGCCACTAAGAAAGAGGCAGGGGATGGGGTAAGAGGTGAAAAACATCTAAATTTAATGGAGGCATGTTTGGTATAAATGGAAAAAAAAAAAAAACTTGCGTAGCAGCGAAAATGAAGGTTAAGAAACGGATTAGATTTGTAAATGGAGTGTTTGTACAGACACGGACTCAGCATATATTTCTCTCCATGACAGAAGGATCACAAGAGGAAGTTTGTAGTAGCATGTATCATAAAAGTATCATTCCATGGCAAAAAGTGGCTGAATATAGTATCCAAAAACTTGGATGAGTAATAAGTGAGGACTACTGTACCGTTTTAAGTCATTTTAACATACCGTTTCTGATATGTTAGTTTAGAGGATCTGGCAGTTGGCTTAGAGGATTAAGGAGCTGTTAGCAAGCAGTTTCCTGTGGTCCAGTGGTGTAAGGTTTGATTCCCTCAGCCTTCAATGCATAACTGTACGACTTTGAATAAGTCACTTAATCAGGCAATGCTACTGGGCTGAGTATGAAAATGGCCTATACAGATCAGTGCTCTACCCTGAAAAACAAATAAATAAATAAATACATTTCAGCACAACTTAGGAACGTTAAAACGTTAACAGTGTATTTATTTATTTATGTATTCACATTTGTTTACTTGGAAAGTTAGACTGGACAGGAGCCTATTTTCAGCAGAGGGCCGGGGAGAAAAGCTCCAAAGTGCTACAAAAACATTTAAAGAATAATAATTTTGCATTCTTTAAAAATAATACATAAACAATTAAAAACAATACAAAAACTGCAGTTTAAATATTATACCAAATTAGACATAATAAGAACACATTGGTTAAAAATAGATACAAGTTATTTGACAACGATTTAATATTTAGAGAAATGTTAGCCAGTATACACAGAAAGTAAAGGTAAGTTAGTATAATACAAACAGGAATTGCAATATGAAGAAAGAAAAGTAGGCTTATAGTATACAGTAAATTTAGAGAGAAAGCCAGGGGAGAAAAATAGATACAAGTAAGGAAGTGAGTGAGGAGGTGTAAGGTACAAACAGGTATTTATTCAGATTTATGGATACACTTTAATTTTTTTTTTGTCTTTTTACTGTGAAGTGTCACAACCAACAGATAGCTGGATGATTGTAACAAGACTAACATTTTAGCCAAGTTTTCGAGAGTACATTTTAAGTACCTTGTATCACCCTAAAGCAGCCTGCAATGGTGTTCTATGTTTCTCAAGTTGCTATCATACTTATTTGAATGAATAGAGAAGACACATTCCTGGTGGTGGTAAAATGGGCAAGAGCTACTGACTTTCCTAGTTGTGTGATACAGGAGGACTGTGATGAGGAGCAGACTGAAGAAGGATTATGAAAGACAAACAGAAAGTGACTGATGTGGCAGTAAATTCTAATACAACTACAGACTACAACAAGATAAGTCTTGTCCAGCAATAGAAATGCAGACTGGCACATACGTGACTGTGTTTGAGGTTGTCAGAGGGTACCTTATTAGGCAAGATATAACAAGCTCCAATGAGGATGTATCAGGGGGACCTAGAAGAGACAATATAACAAAAAAAGGTAGACTTCTGAAGAAATTTATGAAAGGTATGGAAGATTTGAATTCAGTAGTAGGAACTCGGACAGAATTTAGATTTTACTCCCCAAGATACAATAACTGGGCTAGACTAGACAGAAATTATATTTCACAGGAACATATGCATTTCAATGAAATTACACATCTAATAACCATGAAGTAAAAATAGGACACTGGTGCTTTCCTACTTACCTGTTAAAATGAGAGGAATTTAAGGAATTGATACTAGAAATTAATCAAGAGTCACTAGGGAAGATAGAAATATCTTACGAAGTTATAGCTAGTGACTGGGATAAAATGAAAATGGAGATTACAAATAGGGTTGAAATAAAAGAGAAGCAGATATGGTTAAGAAGTAAAATAAATTCCTTAAAGGGGCTGACAAAGGTTAACGTGTTGCAGAATATATGGGAATCTCACAGAACAAGAGGAGGAGCAAATGCAGAGTGATAAAGAGAAAATAAAGGAGTATCTGGATAATATACATGAGTTTAGAAAGATTGCAGTTAAGCAACCATTTTTTTGGTTGCAGCTCCACAACACAAAAACTTTTACTGCAACGACTTAGGCAACAGAACGCTGAAAGGGTTGTCACCAAATGCAGGAAACCTATAACAAGAAAAATAACCAGAGATTCTCTACAAGTTTTAGAGATATTCTGGAAATTTTATGAAAATTTGTATAAAGCAGAGAAGTATGGATACCAAGAAACACTACAAATGTAAATAGTAATGGAAGATTTAGTTATGCCAAGTTTAGGGTAAGGCAAGGCTCAACAATTGACAGTTAATACAAGAAGTGATGAGATAAAAACAGTGATGTGTAGTCAATCTTCAGAAAAGCCTCCGGGAACCGATGGCATCCATGTGGAAGTTTAGAAATTAGCAGGGAAGGAAGTGATAAAGATCTGGAAGATTTTGTTTAACAGCATTTTAAAAGGAGGGGAAGGAAAAGCATCTTGGAAGAAAGCTGTGGTGGCTGTGTTACCTAAAGATGGCAAAGACTCTTCAGACCCAACTTCATATAGAACCATTTCAATTTTAAACCACATTTAGAAAGTGTTTATGTCTATATTGGTTAAAAGAACAGCAAAGGTGTTGCCAAAATAGATGGACATGAATCAGTGTGGTTTTGTGGAGGGGAGGCAACATTTAACACAGTAATAGAACAATGATGATCCAGAGGAAAGCAGAATGTAAGAAAATACCTCTGTTGTTAGTATGCCTTGATGCAGAAAAAGCATTTGACAGAGTAAGCTTGTATTTTAAGAGTAGTGCATTGGGAGCTTTTGCAAACCCTGATAAAATAATAAGGTTAATTAGCAGGATATATGAAAGATCGGAAGCAAGAATTAAAGTGGGAGGACCCAGATAAGCTGTCTTTGAACATAGGAACCAGGCAGGGGTGTCCTCTTCCCATTTATTTGCTTTATATTTACAGCCATTGGCAAATAAATAAATGACTTGCAATACAAGTACATAACTGGTATGGTAAACAAGAAAAGTTGGCTTTATTTGCAAATGATGATATTTTGTACCTGATAAATCTAGAAAAGGCCATCTCAGTACCGTGGAACATTTTGAGGCAGTTTTACGTCTTTTCAGGATATAAAATCAACAAAAGATAATGTAAAGGCTATAGCCATAAATTACATACTCACACAAGAACTGGTTCAGCAATATTAATATTTAAGATGACTTGATAAGTTGAAGCATTTAGGAGTATGGATTAAAAGGCTTCTGTTACGACAGATCCAGATATGTGGGATAAGACTAAACAAAAGATAAAAAAATAAGAAACTGGAAACTCTTATTTATGGATATGTATAGTAAGATACAAAAACAGTGAAAATGTTTTTAGTCCCTTCAGTCTTGTACACAGGTGAGGCATACTTTTATCAACCCAAGGAAAATATATGGAAAATAATTAATAAAGAATTCAAGGAATTTATCTGGGAGTGAAAGAGGGCAAGAGTTAACTGGGCTAAGTTTATCCTTCCAAAAGAACAAGATAGTTTAGGTTTACCTGACTTGGAGGGATACTTTAGAGCTATACAGTTAAGGCTCGTTTACATAACACAAGCAGAAGGTTCTATTTCAAAGTGGAAAAGGATGAAGAGGGCGATGTTGGATGAAGATCCTTAGGAAGAATAATAACCATACAGAATATTATATTCATAAAGTAGCTGAAAGTGTTCTATGAACAGAACCAATATGAGAACGGAGAAAGGATTTTTTTTCCAAGAGGGATGACTGTAAGTTAGGGGTTCAGAAAATAGGCAAGAGGAGGCTGGAATTTACTGGAGAAACCTGGCAAGGCAACCAAGATACTGGGAGCAATAACTCAAGCAGGAAAGTTAATAGAGTGGGGAGAGGACAAGAAGACATCTGGACTGTATGCTAGGGATTGCCTTCAATACCAGGGCTTAACCTCAGAGTACAGGAAAAGAGAAGTGTATATATGGGGATTTTAAGTGAAAGACCTACTCAGGTAGAGTTTTTAACTGAATCTAGAACAGAAGCAGCTGTTAAAAAAGGGATAATTAGTAGGGTACATAAAATATTGCATGATTACTGTAAGAATCAATTAGAGGAGGTTAGAAAGAACTGGGAAGAGAGACTGGAAAAGCAATTTACAAGAAAGAAATGAGAAGACATGTATCGCTCCCAAGTATGCAACTAAGGTTTAGGATCTTTGTTTGGAAGTGTTTGCATAGCTATTTTTATACCCAAGCAGACTTCAAAGAATTTTTCCTCAGGTAGATAGCAAATGTTGGAGGTGTGATTGAGAAGAAAGGGGTAACTGGTAACATATGTTTTGGGAATGTAATGAGTTGGCAGATTTTAAAAAGTTCTTACAGTGCATTCTGTCAGAAATATTGGGTGAGCTGGCATGGCCAGGATGCTGAAGAGACAGAAACAGCATTCTTCAGCTCTGCTGTTCTTGATATACTTCTGACAGGAAATTTTATTTATGTCTTATTGGTTTTTGTTTTCTTTATAAAAAGTTATTCTCTTCGATAACATATAAACATTATTAGAACACAACGCTGCTCCGGCACAATAAAGGCTGTCCCTTTACCCACGAACCAAACTGCTGTTGTAATCACAAGGTAAAACGATATTCAAACGGATATTTTAAATATGTTTAATGAAAATGAAAATAAAAGACAGAAAAAAGTAACTGATTAAGCGCTTTCATCTCCTTGACGGAGACTTCTTCAGAATCCAGTTATCCTTACCAATTCTTACATTTTATATCACAGTATTAGTAGCCTATTGGCTAAAATTCAACAATTTATTTAATTGAACAATCTATTCATTGATAACAAAATTAATTGATAACAAATTTAAAGGGCTAGCTTCTAATCAAAAGTCTGTGCACCACTGCTTGGAACATTACATTCTATAAAAATGTAATAAACAAAAATAAACAAAAATACAGGTTCAAAACACCATCAATAAAAACAATACGCACCCCCAAATGGCTCAAAATTACATATTACTTATCTTAAAACCATAAAGCAGCAATCAATATTGATTATAAACAATATTTCATTGTTGTCATTACTGAAAATATTCTGTGCATCTGCAAACATGTATATAAGAGTCAAATATGTACAATAAATAAATATATATATATATATATAAAAATATAAAAATTATATATGTGTATAAATGCATACATATACACATATATATATAATATAATAACCCGTAATAAATATATATATATATATATATATATATATATATATGCCTACATATATTTGCCTACATATAATATTTTTAATATATTTTTTAAAATTTTAAAAAACGTATATAAGTGAATAAATAATGAAATGAACAAGAAGACTATAAAATTGATCAATGGAAACCTCTTGGTATAACTATGTATATAACTATAAATATTAAATGTTAAAAAATTAAAAAACTCAATACATACTTCAAAATATTAAGATATTAAAATATGTTGTTAATTATTAAAATTGGAAATAATAAATAAAAAGCTACACTATTTGTTCATTGAACTTCCCTGTGTCAGTATTCATTTTACATTTTACTTTTTTCGGGTCCATTGCCAATAGTTTTAATGCAGGAGTTATGGATATATGATCATTTAGTCCCTTTCCACTACAAGCATCTAACCTTAATTGCCAGATCATTTCCCTATACTCTAACTTTATCTCCCAGTCACCTCCTCTATCCATGGGCTCAATCTCCTCTAACACCCAAAATTTAAAATCCGCTTGTTTACATACCAATGCATGCCTGTATAATGCATTGTTGTCGTTATGTTTGTTGATGTCCCTGGTATATTCATATATTCTATTTCTGAGGTGACGTTCAGTTTTACCTATGTAATAACTCCAACAGGCCTTACAACATACTAGGTATACTACACCTTTAGAGTAACAACTATAATATCTTTTGGCTTTTAAAGTTATGTGGAGACTCGGTATTCTTACTTCTTTTAATCCTGCAATATATGAACATTGTGCACACCTACCACATTTAAAAGTACCATGTCTCTTGTTAGCTCCACTATCTATGGTTTTCCCTTTTTCAATAATATTCTTGATGTTTTTGTTCCTTCTAAAACTGTATTTTATATCACATTTGAAAACATCTGTTTTAGTTGCCATATTCCTAAACATTTCCCAGGTATCATTAATACTTTTTTTCAACCACCCTACACCCTGGTAATATGTGACAGTCAAATATGGTGTAAAACTTACTACTGATGTATTCTGGGTATTAAAACTCTTTTTCATATTGTTATTGAGCCTACTCATAGTCTCCGATGAACCACCTTGTGTTAAAAGAGGGTTATATTTATTACCCCTCCCTAAAATTACATATTCTTTTATAGGACTAATAAAATCCATAGGATAACCTCTTTCAAAAAACATTTTTTCTACATTATTGATTTCATTTAAAAAATCGGCATCCTCTGAAATCATTCTGGCCATCCTAATCATTTGTCCTTTTACAATATTTTTCTTAAGTTGATAAGGATGGTCACTATCGAAATGTAGATAGGCATTAGAATAGTGTTCCTTCCTAAATATATTCGACCTATAGCACTTATTCTGACTGTCTTTACTTAATTTTACATCCAAGAAATGTATTTCTTCTATGCCTATTTGATGGGTAAAATGCAAAAAAGTAGTGGTATGATTAATGTACTGTATAAATTCTTCAATGTGGTCGTAGGACCCAATCCAAAGAACAAAAATGTCATCCAAAAAATGAAAATACTTAACAATGTACTGACTATACATAGAATTAAACACATATTTCCTTTCCCAAAACAACATTATAATATTGGCATATATGGGAGCACAGGCAGAGCCCATAGCCACTCCCTCTTTTTGATGGTAACAATCGCCTTCAAAATAAACATAATTATATTTTAAGATCAATTCCATACTCTCCAGGACAATACTAAAATCAGCAGTTGTTAACAGATTCATTTCAATTAACGTTTTCTCAAACCATTCCAAGCCAATGGCTTGGGGAATAACTGAAAACAGTTCTTTTACATCAATAGTAATGAACAACATAGTATCCATATAAGTACTCCCACCAATTTTCTTCAAAAAGTCCCATGAGTCCACTAAGATATGATCATATTTTTTATAAAATTCTTTTATCATAGTGTCCACATAAATAGCCATAGGTTGTGTTTTGGACCCTTGTGATGACACTATGGGTCTCATGGGCGGATTGTACAATGATTTTTGAATTTTTGGTATACCAAAAATAGCCGGTATAACAGGTTTTGGTACTTTTAAGAACCTATATAGTTCAATGTCAATCATTCCTGTAAGCAAGTTGTCCTCCAGAATGAGGTCTATCTTCCTATATGATACATTGATCTCGTTCTTGGTGACTAAACCATACTGTTCATCTTTGTCCAGGATGTCCTTCATTCTCTTAATGTAATCCCACCTGTCCATGATAACCACCCCTCCACCTTTATCAGGTTTCATTACACAAATTTTATCATTACTACTTAAATCTTTTAGTAGTTTCTCTTCAGCCTTTGTCAAATTACATCTCATTTTCTTGCCATTCTTATATTCATTTCGTATCTTATTGATAACACACTTTTCAAAATTCAAAATTTCATGTTGTAAAGGCGGATTGTATGTACTGTGTCTAGTTAATACAATCTCCTTACCTTGAATTGATCTGTCTTTATACATATGCCTAAAATTCAATTTTCGTGTAAACAACTTGACATCAAGTACTATATTTTCAATTCTAGGTTTATTCACAGGTACAAAGGTGAAACCTTTTGTGAACAAGTTAAAAAAACCTTGGTTAATCGAAATGTCAGTATAATTAAATATATTGAAATTATTGTACGTATTAATAATAGTGTCCGGTTGTTCCTGTGCATCCAGTATAGATTCAATATTGCTATCTCGTGTTATATCTTGATACAGAACTGTTGAAAAATCTGCTATCTGTAAACCCTCCCTGTATGCATATTGTTATTCATTGTGACCTGTGCATATGATGTTTGCTGAGTCCGATTCCTCAGCCTCTCTGATCTCCTTGGTTCGTCCACTCCTAAAGGGACATTGGTTCTAACATTATTATCATCTTCCTTTGTATTGGAAAATTGTTCTTGAACATATTGGTTATAGTCATGTTCATTATAATCCGGTTACCCCTGCTCCCAATGTCTATCCCTTCCTGCCCCTCTGCAGTAATTATTCCTGTGGTATCTATCCTGGTAACGGGTATATGGGGCATTATCATACCTATAGTTTTTAACTATACTTTCACCAAGGTATGTACAACCTTTTCCGTATTCATTTAGGTCCCTTTCAAACTTCTTTAATTTTCTATTAATGTTCATGTTGGTAGCAGAATCTATATCATGCAAAACTCTAAAATACACATGTTTATACTCATCAACTAAAAACAGTAAATCTGTATTAATTTCACCATACAACTTATCTATTTCTTTTTTCGTTTGTTCCATTATGTCAGTGTTGCGTTTCATCATTACTTTCAACATTGCTAGCCCACAATCATTCAAAATGTCACAAATACTTTGAAAAAACATTTTATAACCATTGATATTGCTCGGAAATTTGTTCAATCTTAAACCTTTAGGTACTATCTTTTCCTTAATACATTTATCAAAGTACCAATTTTCTACAGTAAGTGATTTAAATTTTAATAATAGCTTTTTAAAAATCTTACATTTGTCCTTGTATGTTAAACTATTCGCTTGCTCCTTCGGTTTTTCTTTCTCTTTTGAATTAAATACACATGATTTATTTAACCACACGTTAAAGTCCATATCTTTGTAGGTATCCATAGCGTACAGTTCCATTTTGTCTTTTGTTCCATTATGGTTCAAAATAGAAGGGTTCTGTCCATCGATTTTCTTCCTACAAGCGTTATCCACCATAGTCTCTCTCCCTCCCACCAACGTGTCGCGGGCTTCTGACGTCATCCGAGTAGCCCTATGGTCCTTCGGGCTACTCTGTACACAAGGAATATCATTGGTAGAACCCGTTGGAAGAATATCCGTTTGTGAATGGGTTTGTATAACCCTTAATAGTTCATTCAACATAGCACTATTATCCATTGCTGGGTATGACTCCTCGTGTCCGGAACAACAATGAATTGGCAACTAGTAACCACACAGCCCAAAGTTGTAGCAC
Organism: Protopterus annectens; assembly: GCF_019279795.1. Taxonomy (NCBI): domain Eukaryota; kingdom Metazoa; phylum Chordata; order Ceratodontiformes; family Protopteridae; genus Protopterus; species Protopterus annectens. The sequence continues at coordinate 884,098,943 of NC_056745.1, forward strand.
AAAACACAATTAGAACACAACGCTGCTCCGGCACAATAAAGGCTGTCCCTTTACCCACGAACCAAACTGCTGTTGTAATCATAAGGTAAAATGATATTCAAACGGATATTTTAAATATGTTTAATGAAAATGAAAATAAAAGACAGAAAAAAGTAACTGATTA